>NW_017189517.1:13531138-13589427 GCF_001704415.2 Capra hircus | reverse complement strand
CAAGTTGTGTAGCCCTTTTCTGAACTGTTTGCTTCCCACCAACCCTGGCTCTAACCAAGCAAAGCCCAGCTTGGTAAATCCACGCCCAGAAGTCAAGGAAGTGAAACAATCTTCCTCTGTTCAGATAAGAGCAACAGCTGCCTAGAGGGGGTCAGGCAGGGATAGCTGAAGGCTGTGGGAGGTTTTGTCTACTATTCTGCCAGGGGGCCATTTGGCCAGGAGGACCGGCTATCTGGCTGGACTCTTAGGCCCAAAGACACCTATATGTAGATTTGCATGCTGAGAATTCATGCAAAAGAAGAATTCATGGTCCAGTCAGACTTAAGGACTCCCAGCCCCCAGCTCTTGCAGTGCACCAATCCTTACATCACCCTTCTACCCTGTCTCTGCTGGAAGGAAGCATGACATGTCTAGGCATGGCTCTTTCTTCTGGTAGGATGACAGAAGCTGTCAAAAGGAAGAATCCTCATCCTACCTCATCCTTCTCTTCTACCTCCTGGAAACTAGGACACCAGCCTCTGCTTTAGTTCTAGTGAGGTTTAGTTCTATACCTCACTAAATATGCAAGGTATAGAAAGGAATGCTAGCCCCAGATCTGCTATGAGTGCACAGCAGAATCTTGAACTACTTAGTCACTTAAACTTTTTGGACCTATTTCCTCAAAGGGCTCTTGTGAGGATGGCATATGATCATTCTGGTGCAAAAGCTAGACAAATCATCGGGTCTTCTGGTAGACCATTCCTCTGGGACATGATCAGGGAATGACCTCACTGCTCCCCAGCCTGTGATTTCCCCTTCCCCAACCCTGTGCTGGCAGCTGTAGCTCTAACTTTAGTGAATACAGAGAATGATGGCCTGACATGCCAACACTGTTGAAGATCAAAAGAGTTTGTAGATAATAAGAGCAAAAGACCTATGTGAACAAAAGGGATATTTGGGACTCCTGAGATTAGGAATGTCTACTGAAACCACTTTAATACAATTATTTCAGGGTTCAAAACATATGGAAAATGGGATCTTGGGGTGCCACCATTGTATTCCCTCTGAACTACTACTTTAGATGGCCCAAGGATATAGGAGCCCCAGGACCTTGTGATGTAAAGTTTGGCAAGTATCCTCCAAAGCACTAAACCTAGCTGGTTATTTATTTAATTTTATTAAAATGTGAATGTTAATTTACTTTCTTTTAAAAAGTTATTTATTTATTTATTTTTGGCTGTGCTGGGTCTTTGTTGCTGGGAGGGCTTTCTCTAGTTGCAGCCAGTGGGGACTACTCTCTAGTTGCAATGCATGAGCTTCTCATCATGGTGGCTTCTCTTGTTGCAGACCACAGGCCCTAGGGTTTGTGGCTTTCGTAGTTACAGCACTCGGGCTCAATAGTTGTGGCTTGCAGGCTCAGTTGCTCTGAGGCATGTGGGATCTTTCTGGACGAGGGATTGAACCCATGGCCCCTACATTGCAAGGTTTCTTAACCACTGGGTCACGAGGGAAGCCCTAGTTGGTTATTTATGAAGTATCTAAGTTGTTCCAGTTGTTGTATCCTCTGGGAATTTTTGTTCATTGAGATGAATATGCCTGACAAAAGCCTGACTATCATAAGAACCGTAACCGTAGGCAAATAGTATGATTAAGAAGACGGGATGATAGATGAAGGACTCCCATTCACCTGGGAGACAGAGGGAAAGACAATTATAATCAGATACTTTAAACCTCTTTGCTTCACCGAACAATCCAATCATCCAATTTGAAAAGTAAAGTCAGATTTAACACAAAGTATGGGGGAGGGGAAGGCAGGGAGAAATGACATCATATGATGTGGCAACTAGCCCATGTATAGCTCAGGAAGCAGCAGCATCCTGGGAAAAGAGTGTGGGTTCTGGAGTCAAATAGGTATGGGTACCATTCCCATTTTTAATACTTCACCTGTGTGACCATCAGGACCTGTGATGGTTCTGAGATTTTATCTTACTTGCAAGCTACCAACTTAGCTGTTACATCTTTTCATGAATGCTGGCAGAAGACATGAGACTCCTGGGTCAGCCAGAGTAGTGGCCAGAGTATAAGCATTTTCTGGTGTCAGTTCCCTTTGCCCTCAAAGTCTCAGAGGAGCAACTCAAAAAGGGCCAGGTGACACTTCCACATGCTGTGGGTTGTGTTACAGGAGAGCAACAGTGATCTTAATGAGCTGAATCTTCTAGGGTGAGCGGTAGTTTGCCTTTCACTGGCCCACAGGGAGACACTGGATCTTCCAAAGCCGTTTACTGTACAAATATCCTGAAAAAAATAGTCCAGTACAGGGTCAGTCACTGTCTCTGTTCATAGGATGTGCAGAAACAGAGAGATCATGAGCAATTGTCTCACAATAATGATCATCAACAAATTATTGAACCTCTTTGAATCTTTTTTCATCTATAAAATGTAAAACTGTCATATTGCCTATCTCGAGGAGTCATGAAGATTAAATGAGTTCATACATGTTAAAGCACCAGAAGCCTAGAAGATGCTCAACAAATGTTCAGTTCAGTTCAGTTCAGTTCAGTTCAGTCGCTCAGTCGTGTCCGACTCTGCAACCCATGAATCGCAGCACACCAGGCCTCCCGTCAATCACCAACTCCCGAGTTCTCTCAGACTCATGTCCATCGAGTCCGTGATGCCATCTAGCCATCTCATCCTCTGTCGTCCCTTCTCCTCCTGCCCCCAATCCTCCCAGCATCAGAGTTTTTTCAATGAGTCAAACTCTTCGCATGAGGTGGCCAAAGTACTGGAGTTTCAGCTTCAGCATCATTCCCTCCAAAGAAATCCCAGGGCTGATCTCCTTCAGAATGGACTGGTTGGATCTCCTGGCAGTCCAAGGGACTCTCAAGAGTCTTCTCCAACACCACAGTTCAAAAGCATCAATTCTTCAGCTCTCAGCTTCTTTATAGTCCAACTCTCACATCCATACATGACCACTGGAAAAACCATAGCCTTGACTAGACGGACCTTTGTTGGCAAAGTAATGTCTCTGCTTTTTCAACATGCTATCCAGGTTGGTCATAACTTTCTTCCAAGGAGTAAGCGTCTTTTAATTTCATGGCTGCAGTCACCATCTGCAGTGATTTTGGAGCCCCAAAAATAAAGTCTGACACTGTTTCCACTCTTTCCCCATCTATTTCCATGAAGTCATGGAACGGATGCCATGATCTTTGTTTTCTGAATGTTGATTTTAAGCCACTTTTTCATTCTCTTCTTTCACTTTCATCAAGAGGCTTTTTAGTTCCTCTTCACTTTCTGCCATAAGGGTGGTGTCATCTGCATATCTGAGGTTATTGATATTTCTCCTGCAATTCTTGATTCCAGCTCATTTGTACTATTAAAGTGAAGTGTGATTCTTCACAGGCCCAGCATTGTTCCTCATGATGATATCCAGGCATTGCCATTATCAAAGTCTATACTATATAATGCCGAGTGCTGACCCCATGGATGTATAGCGGCTTACACAGATACTTCACCAGCTTCTTGATAATCGTACTCTGCGAATTTTTTACTATGGAAAACCC
This sequence comes from Capra hircus, assembly GCF_001704415.2. Taxonomy (NCBI): domain Eukaryota; kingdom Metazoa; phylum Chordata; class Mammalia; order Artiodactyla; family Bovidae; genus Capra; species Capra hircus. The sequence continues at coordinate 13,585,888 of NW_017189517.1, read as the reverse complement.
ACCAGTCTGGCATTGATTATTCCATTGTCCATTAGCTTATACTGTTGGGTACGTAGATAGCTTCCACTTCCCTTGATTTATCGCACAGTTTGTCAAGAGCAGGTCAGGTGGGTCTGCGGTATTCCCATCTCTCTCAAATTCTCCGGGAAAATTTATCCGACCCAGGGATTGGAACCGGTGTTTCTGTGAATCACACAGTCAAAGACTTTCCGAGCCAATTTGAGTCTAGTAGACAGGAAAGGCAGAAGATAAGATTTTTTCTCGGGGAACCTTACTGTCTGGAGTATTGCCCTTTAGCCAAATACTTTATTTTTATCTTCCCAGAATTGTAATCTATCACGCTTAGGTATTTGAAAGAAAGCAGAGGGTGTTGGCAATAGTTGAATTTTACTTGGCTCTCCTGCTGCCTTTTTCTAAAAACCAGCCTTAACAATTCTCTAGGCATAGCTTTCGAACATGCATTCAAACCATGCTTCATTGCTGATGATAGCCCTGGCTTTTGGGGCTGAGAATTATAGCTTGCTAGCATAAGAGCACTTAACATATAGCACATTATGTGATCTGATATCGATACAAGTTGCATAATTGAATGATGTGCGTAATACTTCTCGGTTATGTAGCCTTGTGTGAGTGTGCGATTTGGACATCTTGAGGTTTCTTATTATAAAGGCAAGAAGTAAATATCAAGAATGTGAGAAATATATACAATGACGCTTTATACCAAGTCCTAGCGATTATTGTGTACGCCAAAATTATAGAAAAACTGAGTTTTTCAAATATTGCTGGCATATTTGAGTGCAAGCACTTTCACAGAATCATCTTTCAAGATTTGAAAGAGCTCAACTGGGAAGTTCCATCACCTGCCACTAGCTTTGGTTCGTGTATGCTTCAAGGCCAAGTGACTACATTCCAGGATGTAGTAAGATATTAGTTTTGTGAGTGTACATTTTATAGTAATCACTTTTACCATCTAAAAAATCCAGAACTTTGGCTTTCAGATGGGTGATTATCAAAGGGCATTTTGCGAGTTCAATTGTTTCGCGAAGACTTCATTTTTCGTTGCTACAGTTTCCTTCTTGCTGGTGTGTGTGTGTGCTGTGTTTGATTGCTTGCACCTTGGTCGTGTCTTGTAAGTTTCATCTTCTGGCTCTTGGTTAGGTTCCATACCAATTTTCTGCTGCTCCTTTATCGAAAGTCCATCTTTGCATTGAAATATTCCCTTTGTGTGTGTGTGGGCATCTTCTTAATTTTCTTGAAGAGATCTCTAGTATTTCCCCTGTGTTTTTGACTTCTTCTGTTTTTTGAACCCTGCCCATTTGGCTGATTATCTTTGTTGGATAATTGATTGGTAACGTCTGGCCTTTACGGCTTAACTGGGGCCCCATTGTTGCTTATCACATTTCTCTTCCTTGCAGCCTATTCAAAGGTTAATGATGGAGAGACTTCTGCATTTCAAAGTGAAGTGTATAATTCTTTCTTTTCTCCTCTTGCTTTTCGTTGGCCATCTTTCCCTCTTCTCTTCCTTACGACGAAGCTATTTTTTAAGGCCTTTCTCCCTCAGGAAGCATTCTTTGGACCCCTTATTTTTGCATTCTGGTTTCATGGGGATGGTCTTGATTCGCATATCTCTACACCTATCTCCTGCGTTGCAGTGTTACAATAGTCACGAACCTGTGCCGAGTTCTCATAATTCTATCAACCACCGGCACTCTATTCTCGTACTCACGACTAGGCCTTTAACATATTTCAGGCTCACTTCACTGTGGGATTTTGCAGAATGTAAAGTATGTTGGAAAGCGGGGATTCGATGTGGTTCAAATGTATACGAGGCGAATGTGAAGATTAGGTGGAATCGTGGCTTGACGATCCCCTCCCGCTCTCCTGGGCTCCAAATTAATTTCTCCGCCCAGTGAAATCATAGGGCTTGGGAAGGTGCCTAACAGCTGAGGGGGGACGGGGTTTTTTGTTTGTTTGTAACTACCTAAAAGTGGCTTCGAGGAGCAGCCAAGTTGATGCCTGGAGGCAGCTGTCCCCCACTTTTCAAGAGGAAAGGTGTTGAACAAAATCAGGCTAGTGATCCCCCCTCCCCCTCCCTTCCACCCGGAGAGGAAAAGCGCGACTTCAGAAGATGCGCGGGTTCGCGCTCCCTCTTTCTTGCGCTTTCACTCGTTCTCCCCCCTCCCCCCCTTTTTTTTACAATCAACGCACACTCCGTGCTCTAGGAACAAAATAGGAATCAAATTCAAGGAATGTTGTTCCTGCCGCTGCAGACAGCCGAGCTGGGCTGTCTTGAGAGATTCCTAAGGAATTCCCCTCCTGCCAGACCCCCGCCCCGTTTCTTCTTACCCCCCTCCTGCTGCCCATCCCCCAGGGTTGCGCAAACCCCCCCCCATCAGCGAGGTGCAAGTCAGGCTTCCCCCCACTGCAGCTCTGAATTTCAGGGCAGCTTCGACTGAGTTGGGAGGGGGCGAGGACCCTGTTTCTTCTAATTATCTTTAGTGGTGAGCTCTTAGAAGTGACGGGGACTTTGCGAAGAGGGAGCGTCGAATGGAAAGCGAAGGCGCAGGTTGCAGGGAAGTGTTTTGATCCCCCAGACAGCTGAGATTTACCGCCGGCTGCAAGTCTGTCGGCACACGCACACAAACACGCGCACACCCGCACTCCGGTAAGGGATACTCCGACGCAAGCTGGGCAGTCGCAGCTCCGCGCGTCGCCCCCGCCCCCGCCGGGCCGCTCCCCTGGGGCTCGGGTCCACTACCCCGATGCTGGGCGCGCGGACCCCCCTCCCTCGCCCCGCTTCCCGCCCCCTGGCTCCCCGGAGCGGCCGAGCGCTCGCGGTCCAGGGGGCAGCGTACTCACTCCTGGCCGCCACCGCCCCGAGGCAGGGAGGCTAGACTTACCCATGGAATCCGGCAGGGACATGTCGCTGGACCGCTGCTGAGTCAGGGACTGATGCATGGTGAGAGCTGCCCTGTGGCCCCGGCCCCCGAAGCTGCTTCAGGCGCCCCCGGCTCAGGGCGCCCCGCAGAGCATCCTACTCCGCGGCTGCCGCTCCCCGTCCCTCCGGAGAGAGAGCTGAGAAGAGACTGCCTCGGTTGCAAGCTGCAGCCCAAGTGCCTCCTCCCCCTCCCTTCCCCTCTTCTCCCTCCCTCCTCTCCTGCCTCCCTCTGCTCCGGGAGGCAGCAGCATTGGCGGTCCGAGCAGCGACGTGCGCTTGCGCAAGACCCCTCTCCTCCCTCCCCCTCGGCCCCCTCCATCCTAGTTATCCACCTCCCAGCCTCCCAAGCCAGACAGGGAGCCGTTTTAGCCCCTTGGGGCCGGGACTGCGTAGAGAAAGAGGGGGAAGCCACAGCCTGGGGCCGAGTGGCCTTCTCTGTACTTTGGAGAGAGGGTCTTGGGCTAGCATCCTGTTCTAGGATTTATAATTGGGGAGGGGGCAGAGTAAGAGGTTCAGAGCTGAGAACACACACACACACACACACACACACACACACGCACATTTGTGCAGGTTTGGTCTTAGTGCTTCCAGAATGACATAATGGAGCTGGAGATGATCCAGAGAAGGGCCACTCTATAATCAAGGGGATGGGGGAGGGCAGAGGGGGTTGCCATATGAAGATAGATTAAACAAATGCAGACTCTTCAGTCTAGAAAGATAAAGGCTGGGAAGGGATGTGACTAGAGTGTATAAAATTATGTAGAGATGGAGGGAGGGAACACAGCCTTATTCACCAAATCTGAGAATTCTAGAACCAATAGCCCCCTAAAAGCTAGATGTAGATTCAGCAAAAGTAAATATGACTCTGCATCAGCACCTGAATTTGTGCTTTTGTTCAAGGTTCTTTTAGGTCAACGATGTCATTTTCTCATCACAGCAGCCATGCAAGGCAGGAAAAGGAGGTATCAATAGCTCCATTTTACAGATGGAGAAACTGAGTCTCAGAGAAGAGATGAAAAATTCCTGTATTCACTCAGCTAGTCAGTGACAGAGGTGGAATGTGAACCTAGATTGGTTGGACTCCCAGGTCAGTGCTCTTCCTGCTAAGATAGCTAGTAGAGAAATGCTATTGTGTATAGCACGTTGAAAACCTGAAGAATTCATTAGCCCGGAAAGGTGCAACAGGATGAAAACACAAGTAGCTTCGCCAAGAGTGAGAAAGTCATGGCTGACAGACCCACTGTGGATTGCTGAGGGAAACTGGGGATGCAGTAGGAAGGTCCCTGCTCTTGGAGAACAACCAGGTCTTCCCCCAACCTGTCCTTCCGGATCCCATCAGGCTCTTGGGCTGGAATCACTCTGTTGTTGGCCCAGAGGATGCTTCTAACGTCTCCCAAATGGCAGAACAGAGGAGGTCTCCTTGGTGTGCCTTGAGACATCTGCCTGGTGGCCAAGGGAGGTGGAAGGTGAGAGAGGGGAGAGCAGTGGGTGAATCAACGGTTTGAAGGCATTCATTCTGCCCCAGTGAGAGCTCCCGGGTTCTGCTTGCCAGGCCTCCTTCCGACCACCTCCCCTTGATGACTGCTAACAACCCTCTGTCCATGTGAACCCTCAAAACACACCCAGATCAAGTATAAAACTCTCCTGAGAGTTGATGGGATGAAGAAGAATACCTGTTTCTTTCCAGCTCTGCCTTGCTAATCTACTTTCTTTCCTTACCCAGGAAATGGAACCAAAGGCCCTTGTCCTTTCCCATCTTCCCAAGGAAGAAGAGATGCTTCCTGAAGGTTGAAAAGGGAGCCCTTTGTCAAGAACTTGGGCACCCCAGGGGCCAGGCTGAAGGCTGTGTCAGGTATTATTAGCAGCTCTACGCTATAGATGCGGTTTCAAAATCTGGGATTCATGTCCTAGATAGAGATAGGATGCCCAAGGTTGTAGAGGTGTGTGTCTTAAGCATGTTTGGCTTATGTGTCAGAGTCTCCAAGAGCCCCACAAGGGCAGAGAAAAACCCCATATATACATTCTGCCATGTTTGTCTCCAGTTCTGTTTACTCGTCTCTTCCTTCCCCCACTCTAAATATCCACAGATTTAACGGGAAGAACTCCTGCAACCAGCACTGATTTCTCAGGAGTACTTCATAATTAACTGATTTTGTTGCTGTGAAAGTAGTCTTGAAGAGGTTTTTATACAGGCGGGAAAAGACAGCTTTACACCTTCTTCCGGGATCTGGGTTCCCCAATAGCAATCATACAGCTAGAGAGCCCTAAAGAAGCCAAACAGAAACTTGTTACTATGCTGGTTACAATGGATCGAATGCTGTCTTTTCACTTGAGAGAGAAGCACATTACCTGTGAGTTGACACAGAAGGCATATGTAATTTGACCTTTATAATCAAAGCCGGAAACTCGGAGGTACCCTTAATTGGGGGAGTGAGCCTTGCTTTATGCACCATCTGTATTCCTGAATCTGGCGCGAAAATGAAACACTGTTTTAGAAAATACTAGAGAAGCTGGCTATTTCAAAGAACAGTGTACTGTGTATTTCCTTCACACTGTACCGTATGGGACTTGGAACACAGCAGGCTCTCAGTCAAGTTAAAAATGACTTGGAGACCAGTAGCAGTGACAATAGCAGCAGCTGCGGCAGCTCAGAGAGTAGTAGCAGTCTTCTCCCGAGAGATGCTGGGCTTGTTTGCTCAGAGGACCTGCCATAAGTGGAGGGACTAGAATGGGAAATCGGGGGAAAAAAAAAACACATTTCAGCTGAGCCTGGCACAGGGACCCCCTTTCCTCCAAAAAAAAGTTTATTTTAACTCAGAATGAGGCAGACAATTAAAAAGCAAGAGGCGATTTTTCATGGGCTCTATTCTGATTTTCTTCCTGTCAAAACACTTGTGGGTTTTCTACATACATCAGCTCATAGTAAAATTTACCAATAGGCAAGCCACCTAGATGAAGGAACAGGTCTTTCATGCTAATGAAGGCTACTACAAAACTGCTTGGTTAGCTTCTGATAAAAAAGAAATTATTAAAATGGCTTAAAATAAATCCTTTCGTTGCAAGCTTAATCAAGCATACAGTGTTGCCCTGGGTTGCAAACTGAAGAGCATGAGGAGATTTTTGCCAGTGGGGCTGCAGCCTGCTTCTCTCTTCTCCTTCAAACCAATGATGAGCGTGCTCCCCAAAAGCCTTCAGACCACTAGAAAAATGCCAGATGGCGCCCTGCCTCTAACACGTTCACTCTGGGAATAGCCATAGCACTCCATCACTTCCTTATTTTGATGATCAGTTTGACTGGTTACTTGAAGAAGGAAATGGCAACCCACTCCAATACAAAATTGCTGTAGTATCTTCATGATTCCAAATTTGGGGATGTACACTAGAGAGATCATGTCTACATGTGTACATACACATATATGCATCCGTGCATATTTGGAATAGTGGCAACACCCGTATTCACAAATGCACAAACACACATACATACACATACATATTTACATCCTAACCATTCCCTCTCTGCTGCGGTTACCAACATTTACCTCTCAGCTCCAGACATGAGTTGACCAAGGATAAGAAAGGAGCTTCAGAATAAAAGAGAACCTGAAAGAATCCAAACATCTCTAATTGACGCCAGAGTTCTGTCCACCCATACTACCACAGGTCAATATCTAGTATCCAGTGCTTGCACTGAAAACAGATAAATCAGAGGAGAACCATGGTTGATGGTGTTATTTTGCCAACAGAGCACGACTGGTTCCCATCATTAGCTTGTAATTTTCTTTGTGTACCAGGAAAATCACCACAGCACCAGGAAGCAAAGCTGGTACTTGTCTTTACTTTGCTATTGTTTCCTTCCTATTCTGTGACCTGCATCAGTTACCAAACACTGTCTCATTAGTGTTTTCCAGTACCAGTAAGAAATTTTTGATGACATGATTTTAAATGGATGGAACATCATTTATTTATCATTCCCTGCTATGGAATATTTTCAGTTCAGTCTCTCAGTTGTATCCAACTATTTGCGACTCCATAGACTGCAGCATGTCAGGCTTCGCTGTCCATCACCAATTCCCAGAGCTTACTCAAACTCATGTCCATCGAGTCGGTGATGCCATCCAACCATCTCATCCACTGTCGTTCCCTTCTCCCCCTGCCTTCAGTCTTTCCCAGCATCAGGGTCTTTTCCAATGAGTCAGTTCTTCACATCAGGTGGCCAAAGTATTGGAGCCTCACCTTCAGCCTCAGTCTTTCCAATGAATATTCAGGATTGATTTCCTTTAGGATTGACTGGTTGGATCTCCTTGCACCCCAAGGGACTCTGAAGAGTCTTCTCCAACACCACAGTTCAAACACATCAATTCTTTGGCACTCAGCCTTCTTTATGGTCCAACGCTCACATCCATATATGACCACTGGAAAAACCGTAGCTTTGACTAGACAGACCTTTGTCGGCAAAGTAATGTCTCTGCTTTTTAATATGCTGTCTAGGTTGGTCATAACTGTTCTTCCAAGGAGTAAGCATCTTTTTTTATTTCATGGCTGAGGTCACCATCTGCAGTGATTTTGGAGCCCACCAAAATAAAGTCAGCCACTGTTTCCACTGTTTCCCCATCTATTTGCCATGAAGTGATGGAACTGGATGCCATGATCTTAGTTTTTTGAATGTTGACTTTAAAGCCAGCTTTTTCACTCTCCTCTTTCACTTTCATCAAGAGGCTCTTTAGTTCCTCTTTGCTTTTTGCCATAAGGGTGTTGTCATCTGCATATCTGAGGTTGTTCATATTTCTCCCAGCAACATTTTAGAGGTATCTAATTTTCAACATTATAAATAACAGTGAACTAAATATTGGCATCTTTATTACCATGGGATACAACATTACAGTGGAATCATTGGTTCCAAAGTTTCAAATGTTTATTTCCCAATTAAAACATGTTTATCAACATTCAGTAAAGTGCACAGGCCTAAAGTGTACCTATTAATGAATTTTTACATAAATATACTCTTGTCACCACCACCCAGATCAAGATGTCGAACCTTTCCAGCATCTCAGATGATTCCCTTTAGCCCCCTTTCCAGCCAGTAACCTTTCTAGATGCAACCACTATTCTGATTTTGATCGTTAAGGCTGAATATACTCAAGGTTTTTAATACATATTGCCAAATTTCCCTCCAAAATATTTGTAGTAAATACATTCCCATTATTAGCATGTGAAAGTGCCTGGATCCCCACCCTTGTGGCTTTACCTTGCAAAGGAGATGTTTTAGCACTTAAGACACACCTGGTTACAGTCAGCGACCAGAAGGACCAGTCAAGAAGCCAACCTGGGGTTCAGGTGGGCAGCAGGTGTCCACAGGGAACCACAGATATAGGAGCGAGAGGTGGAGGGCAGGCCCGGAGGGCAGCAAGTGTCCCAGTCCACAAGTACCTTAGAAACAACTGCTCAGTCCTTTCCTTATTTTCACTTTTGTTCTCCTTCACACATACCCAACGTCTTTTTTTTGCAGCTTCCAAAATTTCTATAATGATCTCTTAGTTATGCCTGGTATGAAGTAGGAACTTAGATACTTGTTGAATATATGGCACTTTCTAAATTGATTGATTTTAGCTGAAGGATAATTACTTTACAATATTGTGATGGTTTTTGCCATACATCAATATGAATCGGCCATACGTATACATGTGTCTCTGGGGAGTAGAATTGTGGGAGAGGGGGTAATTTACATCCTGTATACCTGTGGCACTTGTTATCCCCTAGCTTTTTTCTGCTTCCTGAAATAAAACATAACACTAGATATTCTCCAAACAGCAGAGATGCATGATGTGATAAATTACCCCCTCCCCCACAATTCTACTCCCCAGAGATAACAAGTTGGAACGCATCTTTCCTGAATTTTTTCTCCATGCATACTTTTACTTTTGTTTGAGAGTTAAATACTCGTTTTAAAAAGTAAACTTTCTCAGTAATAAGATAATATATCTTTTGTTAGGCATTGTAAGCTGCATTTAGTAGCATTCCAATACACCACATCAAAGTTCATCTTCAATCAGTCAAGCCTAACAACAGTCCATCTTTGCACAATAAAATCCCCTTCAATTTATATTACTACACCTACTTAGCTCTTATGGGCAGGGAATGGAAATTACATCTCACTTCTGATCACTAATGTGTGGTGAAGAGTATCAAGAGAATTATATGAAAATGAATATAAAAAATGATTCTGATTTCAAAGTAGGTGGTTTGGAAACATTACCAAAAGCATAAAAAATGATACAGGTATACGTACTTCTAGTAAATTCTTGATAGGAATGTTCTGAAGAACAAACAACCTGTTTCTTCCTACAGAAAGAAGGTAGTTACTTTTTAAAACCTAGTGGTTTTTTCCACAGAATTTCACATTTTCCCAATTCATAGGCTTAAAACAGAGAACAATAATCCATGCAGCAGTGAATACACTGGGGAGATCTTGATATTCAAAAGGGCCAGATAATGCTTTTTTGAATTTTAGAATAAATGCGACAGAGGTTAATAATCACAGAATGTTAAGGTTAGAATGAGATCAGTAAGTAAACATAATTAACATATTTTATACTGTAAACTATTTACTGAAGGAAAAATCCATACAGAAAAATTCACCATACATATTATTTTCTGATCAGGAAGAAGGGGCAGGAGATGAAGTCGAGTGGCTTCAAGCCCACAGAAATGGGTTGGGGGATCGTTTGGTGGGTTTCACGGTTTGGATGCCCTGGTTTACCTGCCAGAGATGGTGGTTGGTGGGGAGCATCAGATAGGATTTAGTGAAGCTGTAACTGCCTTGTTTCCTTCCTCTAATTAATTACAGAGCTCAGTACATCCTTTTCCCTTATCCCCATCCAAAAACATTCATTAAACACCTAATTAGATGTGGCATTGTCGCAGGCGGGGACGTGTGTGTCCAACTGCTTTGTTCAGGTTTGGACTGGAGAGGATTTCTGTGTTCAGTGTTTTCTGGGAAGCAATAGATTTGCTCCCAATTCAAACTGCTCCACAGAGCCTTTGAAAATGTTTACACTCTGTGACCCAGTAATTCCACTTCTGGGAATCTGTACTAGGGAAAGAGAAATCCGGACTGAGATTTATGTGCAAGGATGTCCATGGCAATGTTATTTATAATAAGGAGGAAAACTGGGGGAAAAAACCTGAAATGCCCAAATTTAGGGGAAAGATTAACCAGGTGATACCACAGCCATAGGAGGCACATGTTATATTGTTATGTTTGGCCAAAAAGGTCATTTGTGTTTTCTGTACCATCTGATGCAAAAATCTGAATGAGCTTTTTGGCCAACCCAGTATCAGAGCTGTTTCAAATATTAAGGACATAGAAATATCTATAATAGTGAGTGAATACATAGGTAAACAACTACATGCACAGTTTGATCCCGATTTTGTTTAAAATTGCATCTATATGCAGAGCAAAATGACTAGAAGGAAAGTCATAAACATTCACTGCAGTTACCTCTGGGAGGTAGGATTCAGGCGACTACCTGCTTCTTTATACTTTTCTGTATCTCTCAAATATATTCAGTGAGCATGTATTCTTATTACAATTAGCCTCCCAAACCCTCCAGATTCTATTTTATAAACAAACTGAACAGGTGAATGTTTCATAAATTGCACTCTCCTCCCTGCAGTGTGTGGTTGGGCCACTCAGGACTCACTTTGGTTCTTCTCCCTCATACACATACACACCCACACACGCAGACACACACACACACTGCTCTGCTTTCAGTCTTCCTTGCCTGAGTGCAAGTTTCAGGCAATGTGTCACCTCTCTAAAGGGAATTTGTGCTTCTTTTTCATTTTGTGATTAAAGCTTGTTGATGCTGGCAGGTGGCAAGTACTTTTTCTGATCCAGGTCTCTCTATGCCCTGGAAATTACACCGGTAGGGGGCTGTCTACTCTGTGGATTGCCTGAAAGGAACAGCTTTCTGGAAAACTGACCTGTCTGGGAAAATAAGAGGAACACTGCCTGGGGTAAGGTAGGGCAGTGGGAATTTGAGGGAAAGATAGCCTAGAGAGTAAAATGAGCAGCTTTGTTTATTAGAAAGGATACCCTTAGTAAAGTTGTATTTTAGGGTCTTACTGTTTAAAAGAAATACAGCTCTGTAGTTCAGTTAGACCTGTAGCAAGTTCTGTTTGAGGTAAACTGCCCCTAACTCCATGCCTGCCTCTCAGCTCTGTCAGATCCTGAGATCCTACTGTAACGAGGAGGGGGCTCAATAAAGGCTGACTTCCTTTAACAAACAACCAACAATTGCAAAAGTGAAATACGAACCTAAATTTTGAACGATACAGCAATTTGTATAAATTACAAAGTGAAATTCTTTTCCTCCCCAGTGTCACTCTTCAGAGGTAACTTCTATTAAAAGTCTGGTGTGTGTTTCCACTTTTCCTATGCAAATACAAGAAGAGGCACACACAGAGAATTACACACGTAGTGAACAAAAATGGAGCCAAACTCTAAATATTATTCTGTGACTTACTTTTTTTAAAAGCCCAATATTATTTCATGGGCATGTTTGCATGTCAGTATATATAGGTTTCCCTCATTTTTTTTTAGCAAATGTGTAACATGCCATCGTGGGAATGCTTCAGACTTATTTAACCAAGTCCCCTTGGTTGGACATTTCATTTAGATCCAGTTTTTTGTAGTTACAAGCAATAATGCAATAAACATCCCTGTGTACATACCATGGAATCAACTTTAGGGGGAATCTTCTTTCCATCAACTGTGCATTACCTAAGCATTTGCAATTAGTTTCCTGGGCTCTGGAGAACAGTCTTTAATGGCCATGCCAAATGTTCTGTAGCGTCCCGAATGGTCTAAGGCATCCTTTCCAATTAAGCTGCAGTCTACTACACACTGCATTTTAAATGACATTATGCTTTAAGGACAGGGCACTGTCTTGCATTACTGACAGTGTCATAATGCTCTATCTTCATACTAATGCCCTGGACCGGAGTGGGCACTGCGGCCCAACACAGGGGGACACAGATATGTGACCTTCCCTCATCCACTTCTATCCAGCATCTCTCTACCACTTCTGGCAGGAAGATCCAGTGAGATACAAGGTACTTTCTTTGCCACCGACTGGCCTCGGGGGAAGAAATAGAACAGTAATAGTAACATCTGAATTGAGGGAGACCAGACTGCTTTCCACCCTTCTCCCCTCCCCATGTCTCCCCACTACACCCAGGTGCTCATTGTTTCCACTAACCTTCTGGTGGCTTGCAGGCCCTAGAAAGAGTCACCCTCCTTGGAGGCGACCTCAGCCTGCACCCCCATCAGAACACATTTCTTTTCGAGAACTCTCAGTTGCCAGTGTTCATTTGTGTTAGCATGACAGAGAGCGCTTAACGGCTGGCATCAAGAGACCATTTCCTAGCCCTTGGCCTTTGATCAAATCAATAAATCTCTCTGAGCCTCCATTTTGACATCTGCAAGATGGGGCTAGTACTAACATCTTCTCAGTGTTAATGTAGAGATGAAATGAGGTAGTGTAGGGAAAAGGCCACTGAAAGCAAGGAAGAGTGTTCTGTGATTGTGAGGTGCTGTTATTATTTATGGATTCTCTCTTCCAGATAAACCAATTTGATTTGATTTTGTTTAGATGGGGGATTTCTGGAGACTACAGTGTTTTAACTGGGAGGAGTGCTTGCTGCTGCTGCTAAGACGCTTCAGTCGTGTCCGACTCTGTGCGACCCCATAGACGGCAGCCCACCAAGCTCCCCTGTCCCTGGGATTCTCCAGGCAAGAACACTGGAGTGGGTTGCCATTTCCTTCTCCAGTGCATGAAAGTGAAAAGTGAAAGTGAAGTCACTCAGTCGTGTCCAGCAACCCCATGGACTGCAGCCCACCAGGCTCCTCCATCCATGGGATTTTCCAGGCAAGAGTACTGGAGTGGGGTGCCATTGCCCTCTCCAGGAGGAGTGCTTATGAGGGTGAAAATGTCAGGTTGTGGAGTGGGCCAGTGGGGAAGCTATTTTGAGATGGGGAATCCCTTCCAGACCTTCAAACCCACATATGGAGGGGGTTGCTGACACCCCAAGATGGAAGGCTGACCAGACTCCCCTGGGCTAAAATGGAAGAAAAGTCTCTGTTTCCCTTTTCTGTCTCCAGGGGAGAGGAAGATGGGTTGGAATGGGGACGAGAACAGCATAAATTTCTGTGGGCGGGCCTGTGTTCTAGCAACTGTTTGGTGTATTTTTAAAGGTCAGAGAGGCTTTGGCTCTATAGGATGGAGTGGCTGTGACACCTGATTAATGTCTGTGCAGTACTTTCCAGAATGAAATTTAATCAGCAGAATGATTGCAGCAAGCAGCTGCCTGGAGGAAAATGATCCTGTTCTAATGGTGGCTTGTTTGATGTGTTGGCATTGTAGTGGGGCACGTACATTATTAGTCCAGCCCAGGGGGCGCCCAGCTAGGACACTGGCTCAACTAGTAAGGAAATGCAGCAAACAGCAGCAGCCCTTCTATGGCTCTATGTGGGGTCACTTCTTTCAGATTGTCAGCTCCTCCCCACTCAGAAGACCTTTACTGTCAGCCTCCTGCCTGCCCCCGAGGGTCTTCCCTGTCACCTCCTTCAACCCAATCCTATCATTATTCTCCATCCCCAAAGCCTCTCAGATCCATCATTCTTAGTGTTCCCCGCACCAGCTTCAAGGCCTTCCCTGACAGCTTCCTCCAGCACACTCAGACATGCAAGCGTGCGTCCCTCCACTCCTCCCACAGGTGCTCTCAAGGCTGAAGCGAAATGAAAATGGTCTCTCCTTGGTCTAATTAACCCTTCTTCGCCTATTTTCTCATCAGAAGCACAGAGGCCATGATACTGACTTGCAGAAATTCTGTAGTCAGTATTTTTTTTAATGATTTTTCTAACATGTTTTTGGCTACATGATACAGCCTTTGTGATCTTAGTTCCCCAGCCAGGGATTGAACCCATGCCCTTTGCATTGGAAGCCCAGAGTCTTAACCCCTGGACTGTCAGGCAAGTCCCTGTAGTCAGTATTATACTCTGTAACAGGTAGGAAATGCAGCAGATACCTAGGTGATGTGTGTGTGTCTGCGTGCATGTGTGATCGGTTGTGTCCGACTCTTTGCCACCCCATGGCTGCCAGGCTCCTCTGTCCATAGAATTCTCCAGGCAAGAATACTGGAGCGGGTTGCTGTTTCCTTCTCCAGAGGATCTTCCAGACCCAGAGAATCCAACCCTTGTCTCTTGCATCTCCTGCATTGGTAGGTGGGTTCTTTACCAACCTAACCACCAGGGAAGCCCCTGACTGCCATGTGCTGCCACTCAAATGCCATGGTGTGCCTCCCACCCAAGCTGACTGTGCTGGGCCGTCCTCAGCGGGACCTGTGGTTTGAGAGGTTTTCCTGGTAGTAGAGCCAGGTTGAAGGGACTAATCACACTTTCTTGCTGCTGTTTTTTTCCCCCAGTTTGAAAAGCTTGCACTTAACCCCTCCAGGGTGTACCCCAGAATCACCACAGGGACCTGACCCAGCACAGGGGAAGTGCTTGGAATTATTAACGCCCCGGTTTACAGTGGAAATGGTAGCTTTTTAGAATGAAAAGGAATCAAAGTGAAGGCTGTAACAACCCTCTCTAAACTCAAAGTAATTCTGAGCAGGCTCTTCACCGGAAGTTGCAAGGACCCCCAGGCTTCCCCAAGGCACCACCCCAGGGTCCTGTGTGTGAAATGAATCTGAAAACCAGGAAAGCAGAGGCCAGTGTTCCTGGCCCCATCAAGCTGTGGATACGTGCGAGAGCGTCTAGAGGCAGAATTGAACCAGAGAAGGTAGACATTGTATTCAGTTAGAAAACATCTTGACTATTTTAAGCACTTGCATTGAGGCAGATTCTTTACCATCTGAGCCACCAGGGAAGCCTCTGCTATGTACCAGGTCCTAGAAATAATTAAGATTCAAAAAATAAATAAGATCCTTCCTTCAAGGAGTTTGCAGTTTTTTGTTTGGTTTGTTTGTTTTTTTTTTTTTTTTTTTTTTTTGGTTTGGTTGTTTTTTGTTTTGTTTGTTCCCCACACAGTTTGTAGGGATCTTAGTTCCTGGACCAAGGATTGAATCCAGGCCCTGGCAGTGAAAGCAAGAGTCAATTGAACTGCCAGGGAATTCCTTCAATGAGTGGGCAGAGAGAGGTTTGTAAATACATATGTAAGTAAGTAAGTGAAAGTAGCGTTCTTGCCTGGAGAATCCCAGGGATGGGGGAGCCTGGTGGACTGCCGTTTATGGGGTCACACAGAGTTGGACACGACTGAAGTGACTTAGCAGCAGCAGCAAGTAAGTGAAAGTCGCTCAGCTGTGTCCGACTCTTTGTGACCCCATGGACTATACAGTCCATGGAATTCTCCAGGCCAGAATACTGGAGTGGGTAGCCTTTCCCTTCTCCAGGGGATCTTCCCAATCCAGGGATCAAACCCAGGTCTCCTGCATTGCAGGCGGATTCTTTACCAGCTGAGCCACAAGAGAAGCCCCCAATATATATATATCATATATGATATATATACACACACACACACACACACACACACACACACACATATATATATATAATTTAAGCACAGGAAACCAAAAGGAATGATAAAGGAGATTTATGCTGGATTCTGAAAGAGGACCAAGAAGGGAGGGGAGAAGTGGTGCCTGATTTAAGTATTAAAAGATTTACTCATTCATTCTCTAGGATGTAAATCCCATGAGGTCAGGGACTTGTTTTGTTTGCTATTGTAGGTCTAACGCCTAAAATGATACCTGGACTATGGTAAGAACGCAATATTCATTGAATAAACACATGCCTACTATCTGCTAAGAGTTGGACACGACTTATCGACTGAGCAACAACAACAACAACAATGTGCTCAGCACTTGGGATACCTGGCGGGGGTGGGGTGATTAAAACTGAAGAGTCAATGAAGATTTCTAGGTTTTTGGCTTGAGCAGAGGACTGGTATTAATTCTTCCTTAAAGGCTTGGTAGAATTTGAGAGGGAAGCTGTCTGGTCTGGGCTTTTTGTGTCTGTGAGTGTATGTGGGAATTTTTGGTTGCTGATTGAATCATCTTACTTGTATTGGTCTATTCAGACTATTTCTTCTTGAATCAATTTTGCTAACTTGTGTCTTTCTAGAAATCTGTCCATTTCCTCTATGTTATCTAATTTGTTGGCATACATTTGTTCATAATATGCCTTTAAAAAATTTCTCTAACATCGGTAGTAATGTCCTCAACTATAACTGTTGCATTGTCTATTTCTCCCTGTAATTCTCTCAGGTTTTGCTTCATGTATTTTGGTGGGGGTCTGTTTTTTGGTATGTATATATTTACAATTGTTATAGCTCCCTGAATTAGTGACCATATTATCATTATAAAATGTCCTTCCTTGTCTCTTGTAACAATTTTTGTCTTAAAGTTTATTTTTTTATATTAGTATATCAACTCTGTCTTGGTTACTGTTTTATGATATGTCTTTTTTCATCCTTTTAATTTTAACTACCTTAATTGTATCTTTGAATCCAAAGCATGTCTCTTGTAGACCGCATATAATCGGATCATGCTTTTTTATCCATTCTTCCAATTTCTGCCTTTTGATTGTAGTGTTTAATCTATTTGAATTTAATGTAATTAGCAAAAGGTAGGATTTATGTCTGCTATTTTGCTATTTGTTTTCTATATTTCACATCTTTTTTATTCATCAATTTCTCCATTACTGCCTTCTTTTGGGTTAAGTGATTTATTTTCTACTCTACCATTTTTATTACCTTGTTTCTTTTACTATATTTTCAGTTATTTTTAGTGGCTTCCCTGGGGGTTGCAGTTAGTATATTAATTTATAAAAACCAACCAAAATTAATACCAAATTAATTTCAACATTATTTAAGAACTTTGCTCCATTCTTTCCCTGCTCCTTTATGCTGTTATTGTCACATAATTACATCTTTATACGTTGTATGTCATCAACACAGATTTATCATGATTGCTTTACACAGTTGTTTTTTAAAACAGAAAGAAGGATAAAAGAAATGTGGTATATGGCCTAAAATTAATATTATGTATTGCCTTGATGGGCTTCCCCAGTGGCGCAGTGGTAAAGAATCTGCCTGCTAATGCAGGGAACCCGGGTTTGATCCCTGGGTACGGAAGATCCCCTGGAGAAGAGAATGGAAACCCATTCCAGTATTCTTGCCTGGGAAATCCCATGGGCAGAGGAGCCTGGTGCGCTACTGTCCTGGGAGTCACAAAGAGTTAGACACGACTAAGTGACAAGCACGCAGCACGCACGCATGGCCTTGATATGTGGTAAAACTGAGAGTGCCTCGAATGACCTCACTGCAAACTCCCCTTCCCATTCTGCTTCCACAGATGAGGGCCTCTAGCAAACGGCCCTCTATCATGGAGACCATGCACAGTTCCTGCTTCTCCCTGAGTAGTGGGCTCCAGTTGCCTGCCAGCCCAAAGAACTATAAACAAGCCAATCCCAGCCTCCCACGGGCACCAGGGGTTACTCTATCCTCTTTTTATTTTGGTGTTCCTTGCAGCTTGCAGGATCTTAATTCCCAGACCAGGGATTTAACCCATGCCGCCTGCAATGGAAGCACAGAGTCCTAACCACTAGACTTCCAGGTAAGTCCTCATCCTCTAGATACTACAAAGTCTCCTCTCACACCCTGGTTGTTCACTCTGTTCCCAAGCACAAACTGCTTGTGGCTCTGTTACAGGAAGTGTCCTCCTCCCTCAGGCTGTAAATATACGTGACTAATGAACTCCTATCTATTTCGTCTGTCCAGTGTTGGGTGTTGTATGTTTGGTCATCCCCATAACCCTAGGGCAGCATCTCTCCCTCAACAGGGGGTTGAAGAGGAGGTAATCAGCACAATCAGTGTCATGAACAAGATGGACCAACCATGATCAAGGACACCCTCAGGTTTAATTAACTATTCATGGCTAATGAAATGGTTCCATCATGTGGCAAATGCTGTCTAAACTTGGCGTTTCTGTCCAGTGGACTTGTGCTTTGGCTTGCAAGGCAATGTGTTGTCTTTGTCTCTTTCCACTCTGAATGCTCTAATCCTCAAGATAAGAATGGTCGCTGTCACTATGGAGAACAGTGTGGAGATTCCTTAAAAAACTGAAAATAGAGCTGCCTTATGACCCAGCAATCCCACTGCTGGGCATACACACTGAGGAAACCAGAATTCAAAGAGACACGTGTACCCCAGTGTTCATCACAGCACTGTTTATAATAGCCAGGACATGGAAGCAACCTAGATGTCCATCAGCAGATGAATGGATAAGAAAGCTGTGGTACATATACACAATGGAGTATTACTCAGCCATTAAAAAGAATACATTTGAATCGGTTCTAATGAGGTGGATGAAACTGGAGCCTATTATACAGAGTGAAGTGAGCCAGAAAGAAAAACACCAATACAGTATACTAATGCATATATATGGAATTTAGAAAGATGGTAATGATAAGCCTGTATACGAGACAGCAAAAGAGACACAGATGTATAGAACAGTCTTTTGGGCTCTGTGGGAGAGGGCGAGGGTGGGATGATTTGGGAGAATGGCATTGAAACGTGTATATTATCATATGTGAAACGAATCGCCAGTCCAGGTTCGATGCATGATACAGGATGCTCGGGGCTGGTGCACTGGGATGACCCAGAGGGATGGTACAGGGAGGGAGGAGGGAGGGGGGTTCAGGATGGGGAACATGTGTATACCTGTGGCAGATTCATGTTGATGTATGGCAACACCAATACAATATTGTAAAGTAATTAGCCTCCAATTAAAATAAATAAATTTATACAAAAAATAAATAAAGTAAAGAAAGAAAGAAAATTATATTAAAAAAAAAGAATGGTCACTGTTTGAGTATATCCCATCATCGTATGCTATTGGTTTTCACCCATATTTGGCAGGTGGTTTCTGAGGCACCTGCCTGTCAAGACAGCACACACAGCATCTTGACCAGTTGGCACTTGATCACAGTTACCAAAGGTGGAGCTATAGCTCTCTGGTCAGTGTCTAGCCTGGTGACTGTCACTAGGCATTCGGACAGCCATCACCCACCTTGTTCATGATTGTGCACTGCCTGGGGACACTTCTTCGTAAGGTTCATGGAAAGGAAAGATACTATCATCCTGAGGAGAATTACTTGATTATTCTTTGCCTAATAGTCATTGTTATTCAGGCAAGGACAGCATCCTTGCTTCACTCCTGTACTGCTGCTTCCCTGGCTACTGTCCTGTATGCTCTCCTGACTCCCAAAGGTATTGAGGTGCACATTCATGGTGGCCCATGGCCCAGGCATCATCCATGATTTTTAAAATGGGAAGGAATATTTCATACTTAGTTGCTATCCCAATCTCTAACCCCTAGCCAGTGTGCCTGGGCTTTGCCTAACACTGCTGCTTGCCAGCATGCCAAAAGTCCTAATCTTGCAGTCACAGGGCTTGATGAATCCCATTCACGCCATAGACAAAATGATCTTACTGGATGTGGACCTCAACTCAGGGAAGATTGGCATTCCCTGGAGGAGGAGGCAGCTGCCTCTGAAGTGGGCCCCAGGGGCGCTGAACCTTTCCCTGTAACAACCAAGAAGATCCACATCACAGGTGATTGGGTGGAGACAGAAACTGAAAGCAGCAGTTCTACATGGCTAGAAATCTCAGTTGTTATGAGGAAATTTTAAGAAAAAGAAGAGAGGAGGAAAAGGGCAGTCCCCGTGGGGGAAAGAGTAGGGCTGTAGCAGACTTGTGGCCCCAGTGATCTGCTGCTACACCACTCTTCTGCTTATGCCTCCACTGCAACAGGAGTCTCAGGACTGCAGGAAAAAAAATTAAACTGAAACAAAGGTCCCCAATTTGATACAACAGGAAACACAACACTGACTAAAATAGTTTATACAGCAGAAAGACGAAAGGGCACTTTCACACCTCTACAACATAGGTTCTGAATTAACTTCAACATTTGCAGTTGAAATGCGCCAACTGGCAAACTTTCAGGGACTTAGTCAATACTGGAGCTCAAATTATCGTTATACCTGGGGACCCATTAGGCTTCCCTGGTGGCTCAGACGGTAAAGCATCTGCCTACAATGTGGGAAACCCGGGTTCGATCCTTGGGTTGGGAAGATCCTCTGGAAAAGGAAATGGCACCCCACTCCAGTACTCTTGCCTGGTAAATCCTATGGATGGAGGAGCCTGGTAGGCTACAGTCTATGGGGTCACAAAGAGTCAGACATGACTGAGTCACTTCACTTCACTTCACTTGGAGACCCATTAAATTTAAACAAGGTACCCCCTATAATCTTAAGGGAATTACTAACTGTAAAATATAGGACAAATAGGTATGCCTTACCTTAACCATCAGAATTATTATTTTGCCTAAATTCCCCATGGTCACAGCACCCATTATCCTAAAATATCCTGTTGTGGGCATGGACACTCTGACCGAATGAGTAATTAATCAAAATTAAATAAAGTTTTGACACTTACAAATTTCTTTGACTAAGTGAGGTGCCATGGATTCCCCAGTTAAAATAGTTGATATGACCTAATGTAACCTAAAATAGGGCCTTCAAGGATTAAAACTTATTATAGATAAGACCTAATTAGTGAAGGAGTGATTATCTCCACTGCTCCTTCTTTTGACATCCTATTTTGGCCTATTCCTCAACCTGGAAAGAATGAATGGTGCCTCATAGTATGTGTCTGCAGCCTCAATGCTGTGGACCTATCCATATGGCTCCCGCATCCAATATTCAGTATTATTGGAATTACCGACTCTAGCTACTCAGCAACTATTTTGCTATAAGTATTATAGATTTGCATAATATATTCTGTCCAGTATCTATCCCAATACCTTCTCAACTGCTGTTTGGCTTCGCCTCTGAAAGGTCACAAAACACCTTTCCCAGGCTACTCATGGGGTACCTCAGTGGCCTTGCCATCACACCCAAGACCCCAAATGCATCCACCTTTCTCTGGAAATACAGGTATGACATTACCTCGATGATATCCTACTTCAAGGAGGTTCATTTACCACATTTATTAAGTATATACAAATACTCACAAGGAGCTCACAAAAAGGGGACAGACCATTCCTCCACACACAGTGCAAAGCCTCACTACCTCTGTTACAATCCTGAAAATTCTTTGGTAGACTGACAGCTGCTTCATCTCTGACACTGTCAGGAAACAGCTATTGACCCTTTAAGTGCCCATAATGCTAATACAAGTCCAACATTAAAAACATTTTTTTTCAACTTTGGCTGCACTGGGCCTTCGCTGCAGCAGGAGGACTTCGTTCACCTGGGTCATGTGGGATTTTAGTTCCCCAACCAGAGATCGAACCCGAGTCGCCTGCATTGGAAGGCGGATTGTTAACCACTGGACCACAGGGGAAGTCCCACATCTTTGAGTATTTCTTTTCTTCTTCTTTTGGTTCTGGAAGCACCATATTCTTCACTTACAAATTTTACTTTACCTCATTAATGCTGTTACTTGCAAACTGACTCATTTTAAATGGGGCCTTCTCCAACAGAAAGCTTTAGAATCTGTCAAATTGAGATCAACAAGCACTCCTGTTAGTGCCCTCACAGACTCCTTCACTGTAGCTTAAGCAAACTCCTTTCATGCCTCCTGGAATCTCTAGGCCACCTACAAATGACCATAGGTTGTCCCTAGGTTTCTGATGCAAGAAGCTGCCCGTCACAGGCCTGCACTATATACCATCAGGACAGCAATTGAAGGCCACATATTAAGATCTCCTGAAATTTGAGTTTCTCACAGTCCCTGAGCCTATGACCTTCTATGCCTCGCTGCTCATTATGCCTTGGGTCTTGAAAGCAGCACCCCACAAGCACGTCACAGCTAATGAGGCCTCCTTGACCCAGGATGGAGCCAAACCTGGTCCCTCTAGTAGATTTCAGCTACAGGAGGTGTAGCCAGTCATATGCCTCCTCAGTCATCTGCCAGATGTCATGATGCTGAAGGAAGTCACGCCTCTCCCAGACCCTTGGCTACCATGGGACTCCCTTAGGATCAACTAAGTGACCAATAATGGGCGTTCATACACTTTATGGGTGGTATTGCACCATCATACTTGATGGAGTTCAGTAGAATGTTGCTGTTTTTCATCCCTTAACCAGAATGTCTCTGAAAAGGATAGTACGTGAGAGTCAGTCAGCACAATGGGCCACACTTCAGGTAGTCATTTTAACATTGGATGCCCTGGCCAAAAAGTAGTCTCATCTACATATTTTTACAAATTCTTGGGTCATTGCCCAAGAAGTGCCCCCTTTGGGGTAAAGAACTCTGAAAATCTCTTGACTCATAGATACCCAAAATATAAATCAAGGTCACCCACGTTTTGACATATACTAAGGCCACAATACAAGGCCTTACCGGGATACTTCTTATTCCCTTTGGAGTTGTAGACATTACTGATCATGACAGGGACTCATTTCATTTTTCAGAATACACAATGCTGGCTCTTAAAGAAGGTATTCACTGGAACTTTCACCTCTACGGTAGGCCCTAGGAAGTTGATTTAATTGAACGGCAAACTGAGCTCCACAGAGAACTCTTATTTAAGGTACAGAGTGGCAGATGGACCCCCACTGGGTGTCACTATTGCCACAGGCTCTGATTAGTTTAAATTCATGCCCCCTGGGGACACGTACTCTCTTCACCAATGCCACACAGATCCCTCATGTGACTTTACTGGCCCAAAACGGATCACCTCTGAAGTTAATATTTTTCAATGTTCACCTCACCATGTGGCCCTCCTTCACTTCCTAGGGAAGTACTTCTACTCCCTGAAACTCTTAGTCTGTGACCAAGATTTAAATTGATATCAAGACCTTCAAGAGGTCAGGTGTGATGTAAATCTTAATAAGTGCTGCCTTGCCAGCTGGTAAAATCTGGAGGGCCTCAAATAGCCTAACTCCAGGTTCCCCTCCTCACTATGCTCATATGGATGATAAAGCCCCCTAGCCAAAAAATTCTCCCTTACCATGGGGATTAGGCACAGTTCTTACTCAACCCAGAGTAGCATGCCTTAGTTGTCTGCCACCCCCTGGAATTGTTCAAACAAGCCAATCACGTCCTTCTGTGGAAACTAAGAGTCACCTCATACCCTTGATACTATAAACTCTGACTCCTTCAGATCATGTTTGTTCACCCTGTTCCAAGTACAACCCCATCGTGGCCCTGCATGGCATGCGGTATCTTCCCTCCCCTGGGCTGTGAGTATATGTGACTAATAAACTGCTATCCCTCTCGTCGGAGAAGGTAATGGCACCCCACTCCAGTACTCTTGCCTGGAGAATCCCAGGGATGGGGGAGCCTGGTGGGATGCAGTCTATGGGGTCACACAGAGTCAGACACGACTGAAGCGATTTAGCAGCAGCCGCATCCATCTCATCAGTCCTAGCCATCCCCATAAACCTAGAATGGGGAATCCATTCTTCACCAGTGAAGAGGCGGTGATCAAAACAAGGAATTATAAAGAAAAAAAATACATTTATATTGTCTCATATTTACCTATGTAATTAAATTTAACAGTTGGCTTTTTTTCATGTGCATTCAAGTTGTTACCTAGTGTTCTTTCATTTAAGCCTGAAAATATCACCTTAGTATTTCCTGTAGGGCAGATCTGCCAGCAATAAACTCTCTTAGTTTTTGTTTATCTGAGGATGTCTTAATTTCTCCTTCATTTCTGAAGAAAAGTGTTGCTGGATATGGAATTCTTTAACGGACAGTCTTTTCTTACAGCACTTTTAAAGTGTAATCTGACTGCCTCTGGCCTCCATTGTTTCCAAAGAGAAATTAGCTGCCAATCTATTGAGTAACTTGTGTATCAAATGAGTCACTTCTCTCTTGCTGCTTTCAAGATGATCTCTTTTTGTTTGTCTTTTGACGATTTGATTATAATGTGTCTAGGTGTGGATCTTTTTACATTTATCCTACTTGGATTTGTTTAGTTTCTCAGATGTGTAGATTCATGTTTTCTTTTTTTAATGAAATTTGGGAAGCTTTCTAACCTTATTTCTTCAAGTATACATTTTGCCCCATTTTTTCTCTCTTTTCTGAGTCACCCATTGTGCCTATGTTTCACTGTGTCCAAGAGGTTTCTGAGGCTCTGTTTATTTTTCTTTTTATTCCTTCTTTCTGCTCCTCAAATTCAAAAATCTTAATTGACCTATCCTCAACTCATTAATCCTTTCTCCTGCCTGCTCAATTCTGTTGTCAAGTCCCTCTAGTGAGTTTTTTCATTTCAGTCATTGCACTTTACAATTCCATACTTTCTATTCCATTAATTTTATAATTTCTATCTCTTCATTGTTGATTGCTATTTGGTGAAAGATCATTTTCATATTTTGCTTTTAGTTCAGGAGACTTGCATTCCTTTATTTCAGCATATTTAAAACATCTTATTTAAAGTCTTTGTCTAGGGACTTCCCTGCTGGTCCTGTGGTTAAGACTCTCAGCTCCCAATGCAGGCGGCCCAGGTTTGATCCCTGGTCAGGGAACTAGATCCCACATGCTGCAACTAAGACCTGGTGCAGCCAAATAAATGAATAAATATTTAAAAAAAAAAAAAAAAAATAAAGTCTTTGTCTAGTAATTCCAGTGTCTGGGCTTTCTCAGGAATAGTTCTTATTGACTTCTTTTCCCCACTGTGTATGAACCAATCTTTCATGTTTCTTTGAATGTCTCAAACTGTTTTCTTTGAAAAATACAATGTGGCAACTCCTGAAATTAGATTTTTTTTAATGTTCAAGGTGTTTTATGTTTTGTTTTTCTGTTTGTCTTTGTTATTGTGACTATTTGTTTGGTTAATGACTTTTCTGAAGTAATTCTGCAAAGTTTGTGTTCTTTCTCATGTGTGACCACTGAAGTTTTTGCTTGATTAGCTTACTGATCAGCTAATGATTAGGTAGAAAAGTGAAAGTGAAAGTGAAGTCGCTCAGTCGTATCCGACTCTTTGCGACCCTGTGGACTGTAGCCTACCAGGCTCCTCCATCCATGGGATTCTCCAGGCAAGAATACTGGAGTGGGTTGCCATTTCCTTCTCCAGGGGGTCTTCCCGACCCAAGGATTGAACCCGGGTCTCCCACATTGGAGGCAGATGCTTTAACCTCTAAGCCACCAGGGAAGCCTATGATTAGGTAGAGATTTCCTTAAATGCCTGGAATCAATTTCTCCAAGTATTTATTGAGGGGCTCTGTGTTTACTTTGGAGCTTTCAACACTGAGCCAAATCATTTGAAACTCTGTCTTAGCTCTATTTCATGATTATGTAGAACCTCAAAATTATCCAGAGGTGAGAGCTTTGGGTCTCCTCAGGTTTTTCCTGAGCATGCACATAGCGCAACACATGTATGTAGCCTTCTAGATTCCTAGAAATTTGTCAGAGCTTGTCAAGATCCCTATGGAGCTTTCATTTCCCTGATTTTCCTTTTAAGTTTTATGGTTAGCCTATTGTGTCCCAACTATTATCCACTGCACCTAGTACCAATGATGTTAAATAAATGCCACTTATTATTTCAACAAACACCCTCAGGGAAAAGGCTGTTCACACTGGGTGAGCTCTGAGTCAGGTCAAATAAGGATAAGTCTTGTGAGTGAGGTCTTCCAGAGAAATATCAGACAGGTCAAATGATGACAGTTATATGGGCATAGGGCTTTGAAGGAGCTCTCACCTCATTTTGCCTCCCCCAGTGGCTGCCAGACTCTCAGTTTTCCACATGATTGTGGGCTGTCATTGTTAAAGGCTACTACAGAGCTGGAGAGAAGGGGATGGGCATAGAGCAATGCCACTAGGTTTGCTGTTCTTACCACAACTTACCTGTTTTTCTTCAATAAACACTGTCTGGTTCCTGCAAGCATTTGTTAATTCCCAGAGGTCTAAAGAAGTTGACTGTGACCATCATCACCAGTGTTCTCACTGCTTCTGTGGAAAAGAGTGTTTTCTGTGGTCCGTACCACATCATTATTGCTGACACCATTCAAATTCAATTTTGAACA
The DNA here is from genome assembly GCF_001704415.2 of Capra hircus. Taxonomy (NCBI): domain Eukaryota; kingdom Metazoa; phylum Chordata; class Mammalia; order Artiodactyla; family Bovidae; genus Capra; species Capra hircus. Next base: position 13,559,855 of record NW_017189517.1, on the reverse strand, counting down.
TTTGGAGTTTGAGATATCTGTAGGTTATCTATTTAGAGATATCCAATAGGAAACTGAATATATAAATTTGAAGGCTGGGTCAATCTGATATAGAGATTAAAATGTGGAAGGTATCAGAATAGTTTAAAATACTGGAGTGGGTGAGTTCACTCAGGAAGAATTTGTATGATATGAAGAACAGACGTTTTTAGGAAAGAACTGTGAAGAACAGCAATATTTTTTTAAATTTATTTTTAATTGGAGGAGAGTTGCTTTACAATGTTGTGTTGGTTTCTGCTGTATAACAATGTGGATCAGCTATCAGTATACACATGATAGTATGCAGAGCCTCAATCCCATCCCCCCACCCCACCCCTCTAGGTCATCCCAGAGCACTGAGCTGAGCTCCCTGTGTTATACAGCAACTCCTCACTAGCTAGCTATTTTACACATGGTCATGTATGTCTCAAAGCCACTATCTCAATTCATCCCTACTCTCTCCCCAACTGTGTCCACAAGTCTGAATAACAGCAATATTTAAAGGTAATTTGAGACCTAGAAGGTTGAGAAGGCACAATAAGAGAGGTCAGAGAAACCAGAAGTTTCAGAAAACCTGAGTTTACAAATCTATTTGTCCTTAGCCATGTTCTTCATGGTTTGAAATCCAGTGTAGTTCCCAGCTTGCTTTTTTGCCAAAATGACAGCATTATAAAAATAAGGAACAGATGTGGTGTTTTCTAAAAATTAAAGACAAGGGAAGGGGGTCAGAGGGAGGTGGGTGTAGTTATAATAGGGCAAGATGAAGGATTCTTGTGGTGTTGGAACTGTTTATTGTCTTGACTGGTGGTGGATACACAAACTTGTACAGGTGATAAAATTGCATAGAACTTAAAATACACTCACATACAGACATATACACAAAAATGAATATGAGTAAAACTGGGGCAATCTGAATAAGTTCAGTGGATATTAATATCCTGGTTGTGATATCACACTATTGTTTTTGCATGTTGCTATTGAGAAACTGGTACTTCCCTGGTGGCTCAGATGGTAAAGAATCTGCCTGCAATGCGGGAGACTTGGGTTTGATTCCTGGGTTGGGAAGATTCCCTGGAGGAGGGCATGACAACCCACTCCAGTATTCTTGCCTGGAGAATCCTCATGGACAGAGGAGCCTAGCGGGCTACAGTCCATAGCATCACAGAGTCAGACACAACTGAGTGACTTAGCACAGCACAGCATATTGAGAAACTTGGCAAAGTATACAAGATTGTATTATTATTTACAACTGTATGTAAATCTAAAATTATATCAACAAAATTTTTAGTTTTAAAAAAATAGCCAGAGAGAAAATACAGATTTCCCCCACAAAGGAAAGGCAGACTGTCAGCAAACTTCTCAATAGCAGCAATGAAAATCAGAAAATAGTGCAATGATACCTTCAAATGGTGGGCTAAAATCTGTCAATTCTGAATTAATACCCAGGAAAAATGATCTTTTGTGCATGATGGTGAAACAAAGGCATTTTCATATAAACAGAGAGTTTAGTAAAGGCTGTACTTCAAGAAAAATAATGATATCAAAAAGAAGGTCTAAATCACAAAAAAAAATATTGAGAAAAAATTGGTGATGATGTGAGTAAATCCAAAAAATTAAGGCAAAACAATAATGTATAACTTGTGGTATTTTAAAAAGTATTACAGTAAAAATACTAAGCAATAATTGCATGAGAGTAAGTACAGGGTTAGCAAGGTTGCTGGATACAAAATCAATATACAAAGGTCATAAATAAATAAATTCCACAAGTATGGGATGGAACAAAAGCCCCAAGCTAACTTAACAGTATTTCAGATAAATAACACAACCACTTTAGGGGTTGGGAGTGGAAACAGAACTAACCCAGGAAATTTCTGAACACAATATTTTGATTAACCTAGACTTAAACTAGCTGTAAACAAATTGTGTACTCTAGGTAGCGGGTATATTTTTTGCAGGGGTTTGGATAAAAAGTTCTGCAGCTGCTTTATGTGTATTGGCTCCTTCCTTCACTATCCATCCTAAGTTCTCACCCTCAGCTATCGCGTCTGCTAGTCCTGTTGGCTTACTTGGTGATGTCAGTGAAACCCTCATTACTGTGAAACCTGAGTCCCTGGCAACCATACACACCTCGGTTTGGGGTTGCTGCACTTGTCCATTCACAATTAAAATGGAGCAAGGCAAGGGACTACCAGGAGTTGTCCAAATGGATTACCTAAGCTCCATTCATATCTCATCTTGTCCCTGTTTTGTAACACCAGCCCATAGGGACTTGGCATAAACTCTACAATACCTATTTTCTCACCCTTATTCTTCCCACTCCATAGGGTCTGCTGGATCATATGGTTTAAGCAGCAGAACTGTTTTCACTTCCTGGATTTGTTGAAAAGAGTCCTTTCCTGTTCCATGACTTATTCAAAGGTGGTAGACTTCCCTGACTCCAGGTATATGACTGGACTAGTGTTCCTAGGTATGGAATGATTCACTCTAAAACCCAAATAGTTCTTCCTGGTACTGGGTTTTTCTTCTTTGTAGGAGGGATTACAAAGTGCCACAATTTGTCTTTTACTTTGGCAGGGATGTTCCTGCATGCTCCTAACCACTAGATCCTTTAAAAAAAAAAAACTTCATTAAATCTTTACAGGTTTTATCTCCTACAATCTGGAGCACGTGTCTGTACCAGTACCAAGGCTTGTGGAGTAGTAGCCATTTCTTGCTCACCTTGCTCAATCAGCATAATGATGTCATTAATGTAATGGATAAATGTGATGTTTTGTGGCTGCTAAGAGAGGCCAGATCTCTCTGAACTATTTTATGACACAGGGAGAAGAAGTAACATATCCCTGGCCAAAACAGTAAATAAATATTATTATATGTTCCACTTACTGTGAACTCTTTCTGATCCTCTTTCTTGTTTGGACTAGCAAAGAACATATTTGCTAAACTGATGGCTATATATCATGTAATACCTAAAAGCCAAATTAGTCAGCTCTGGTAAAGATACCATGGCCAGCACAGAAGCTGTGATTGGCTACTACTTGCTTAACTTACAGTCACCTCCACTCATCTTTCAAGTTCTATTCATTTCTGCAGGGTCTGTACTGGTATATGTATAAAATTGGGAACACCATCCCTTCATCTCTGAGATCCTTAGGGTATACCAATCTCTGCCATGTCCCATCTTGAGGTAGGGGATGGAGTATTGATTTTTATTATAATCTTGACTGCCACCTAAAGTTTTAGAACCACCAGCCTAGTCTTTCCACTGTTGTAGCTCTTACCCCACAAGACACCCTGCCAATCCCAGCAAAGACTCAGTGACCAGGGAAATGAGCATCTGGTAAGTCTAAAGACCTAGTGAACCTCTTGTAAGATGTCTTTTTGCAAAGACTCCATTTATTATCCAGTCTCCCTATAACCCACTCTCTAATAAGGGAGTCATGATGACAATTTGGGTGTCTGGGTATCAATGTCCAGTAGTGCTCTAAGTGGCTCCTCTTTCCCCACTGGACAGTCACCCAAATAAATGGCATTAGGTCCCTTTGGGGAAAAACTGGGGCTAGTATTATGGTCTATAATTTCCATGGTGATTTAGGGTCCTTTTTTTCTGGGGACCAGGCCACTTTTTCAGCCAATGGATTCCAGGCCTTGAAAATTGAATCAGGTCCAGGAACTTGGCAAGGGATCATGGTTTTCTCAGACTCCTGCTCATTCATTGCAGGTCTATATATGAATGAGCACTCAGCTTCCTGGTAATGCTGCTGCCCATCTTACTAGAACTTTCCTCATGACCTTGCTGAATAGTGTGTTCCATGAGCCCCTCCATGAAACATAATCTCCAGTGGGTCTTTTGGGCTCACATAATATATGCATTCCAACGTGCCTATGGCCTTAGGTCTTTTAATCCCTTCCCCCACTGTCTCCCATAGCAACTTGGGCATTTCAACCTCACTTAATGTGAGATTCCCCAGGGTCACATTCCCCAGGCTTCTAGGAGTCACCCTAGCAGCTCTGTGTGTCATTCCCTACAGTCCTGGCTGGAGTATTGCCTCAATCCGTTCAGGTGGCTGTAATAAAATACTACAGCCTGGGTAGCTTATAAACAATAGAAATATATCATTCACAGTTCTGGAGGCTGGGAAGTCTAAGATTTAGGGGCCAGCATAGTCGTGTCCTGGTGAGGGCCCTCTTCCTGGCTATTGCTGCTGCTGCTAAGTCACTTCAGTCGTGTCCACCTCTGTGCGACCCCATAGATGGCAGCCCACCAGGCTCCTCTGTCCCTGGATTCTCCAGGCAAGAACACTGGAGTTGGTTGCCATTTCCTTCTCCAATGCATAAAAGTGAAAAGTGAAAGTGAAGTCGCTCAGTTGTGTCCGACTCTTAGCGACCCCATGGACTGCAGCCCACCAGGCTCCTCCATCCATGGGATTTTCCAGGCAAGAGTACTGGAGTGGGGTGCCATTGCCTCCTGCGTCTTCCTGGCTGACGCCTCTACTAATCCCTTTATTGCTTGGTCATGCTATCATGGTCTCATTCCAACATGCCTTCTCAATTTTTTTGCCACATGGATAGGCTGAGAATTTTCCAAACTTTTAATTTGTTTTTCTTTTGATGAACAATTTTAAGCCATTTTTCTCTTCTCTCATTTTACTATGAGAAGTCAAGAGAAGACAAGCTGCTCCTTCAACACTTTGCTTAGAAATAGCTTCAACCAAATATACAACTTCACCGTTCACAAATTCTGTCTTCCACAAAACTCTAGGACATGAACGCAAGTCGACAAAGCTCTCTGCCACTTTATAAAAAGAATGGCCTTTCCCCCAGTTTCCTCATCTCCATTGAGACTTCATCAGAATGACCTTTAGTGTCCATGCTGGGACATACTGTGACCATTCTGTTTAGGACCACTTAGGTATTCTGTAAGAAGACTGAAGCTCTCTCTATACTCTTACCTTCTTCTGAGCCCTTACCCAAACCACCTTTCATGGCCCATTCATGGCAATGTAGACTTTTTCTAGCATGCACCTCCAAATTCTTCCAGCCTCTACCCATTGGAGGTGGTTGTTTAGTCACTATGTTGTATCCGATTCTTTGTGACCCCATGAACTGTAGCCTGCCAGGCTCCTTGCTCCGTGGGATTTCCCAGTCAAGCATACTGGGGTGGGTAGCCATTCCCTTCTCCAAGGGATCATCCCAACCCAGGGGTCGAACCCAGGTTTCCTGCACTGCAAGTGAATTCTTTACCAACTGAGCCACCAGGGAAGACCCCTCTATCCATTACTCAGTTCCAAACCTGCTTTCACATTTGTTACAGCAGCATTCCACCCCAAGTACCAAAATCTGTGTTAATAAGGGCTCTTCAGGGACTTCCCTGGTGGTCCAGTGGCTAACTCTGCGCTGTCAACACAGGAGGCCCATGTTTGATCCCTGATCAGGAAACTAGATCCCACATGCTGCAACTACAGATTTTGCATGCAGTGCCTGCTGCAACTAAGACCCAGTGTAGCCAAATAAATAAATATTTTAAAAAGTAAGAGCTCTCCAGAGAAATATAATCAATCAGATATATATAGGTATATGTAAGATGAGATTTATAGGAATTGGCTTACATGGTAATGGAGGCCAAGAAGTCCCATGATCTGCTGTCATAAGCCAGAGACTGGGTAAGTTGGTGATATAATTTCTTCTGAGTCCAAAGGCCTGAGAACCAGGAACTCTGATGTCAGAGGCCAGGAAAAATGAACATTCTAGCTCAAGAAGAGAGAAAGGAAATTCACCCTTCCTTTGCTTTTTTGTTGTTTGGGCCCTCAACAGATTAGATGATACTTGTCCACGCTGGTGAGGGTGGATCTCTTTATCAGTCTACTGAATTAAATGCTCATCTGTTCCAAAAACACTCCCATGGGACACACAGAAATCATGTTTTATCAGCTCTCTGAGCATCCCTTAGCCCAGTCAAGTGGACACAGAAAATGAATTTGAATTTTTGAATTCAAAATGATATTTGAATTTTTGTTATAACAATTAAATCTTGTATCCCAAGAAATTGTGAAAGTGTCAGTTGTGTCCAACTCTTTAAGAGTACTCCCAAATCTATAAACTCTCCCTTTTCCAGTCTTATGACATGGCCCGCTTGATTGAGCACCCTCACAATCAAGTCCCATGAATACCCTTCTGACTCCTGCTGACACATTCTAGCTAATTTGTGTGGCTCACTTGGGCTTCTTAGAGAAGGACATGGCCACACACTCCAGTATTCTTGCCTGGAGAATCCCCCTGCGCAGAGGAGTGCGCCAGGCTACAGTCCATGGGGCCGCAAGAGTCGGACACGACTTAGCGACTAAACCAAACCTTGGGCTCTAGGGCCTGTCCTCCGCAGTGGGCCCGTGTTGTTCTTACATGGGCTATGCTGCTACTTAGGGCTGGCAGGAGAAGAGGTGGGGGCAGATCCTGAGGGGGGGGTCTTCTGCTGCCTTCAGAGACAGATACCTTTGCTGTGTCTTCCCACATGGGGGATGGGGTGGGCTGGAGTGCTATTTCTTAATGAGGAATGGGCCATTGTACAGGTTCTGAGGGTGCAGAGGGGGCCGGGGTAGGGTGTCAGATAATTGACTAGATGCCCAGTTAAGCGAGAATTTCAGATACATGAATAAGGTTTTGGTATAAGTGTGTCCCAGATGATATTTGAATTTTTGTTATATTTTTATTTGCTAAATCTGGCAATGCAAGCCTAGAGAGCTGCTATGATCTGAATATTTGTGTCCCCCCGCTAAATTCATATGTTGAAATCCTAATGCCCAATGTGATGGTATTAGAAGATGGGGCCTTTGGGGGGTGATTAGGTGACAAGGTCGGAGCCTTCATGAATGAGCTTCAGTTCAGTTCAGCTCAGTCACTTAGTCGGGTCTGACTCTTTGTGACCCCATGAATCGCAGCACATCAGGCCTCCCTGTCCATCACCAACTCCCGGATTTCACTCAAACTCATGCGCATCTAGTCGGTGATGCCATCCAGCCATCTCCTCCTCTGTCGTCCCCTTCTCCTCCTGCCCCCAATCCCTCCCAGCATCAGGGTCTTTTCCAATGAGTCAACTCTTCGCATGAGGTGGCCGAAGTATTGGAGTTTCAGCTTTAGCATCATTCCTTCCAAAGAACACCCAGGACTGGTCTCCTTTAGAATGGGCTTAGTGCTCTTATAAAACAGACTCCAAGGAGCTCGCTAACCCCTGCCACATGTGAGGACACAAAGAGAACTCTTCAACCTGGGAAGAGGGCCCTCAGCTGACCATGTTGGCACCCGGATCTCAGACTTCCAGCCTCCAGAGCTGTGAACAATAAATTTCTGTTGTTTCTAAGTCCCCCAATCTGTGGTATTTTTTTAGAGCAGCCCAAACAGACTCAGACAGACGTCAAAATGTTCAGGCTCACTCACCAGCCCGTGTCCCAAGTTTTCCCAACCAAGGCTCTCACTTGCCTCCGTCGAATGTTCAGTCATCTTCGAAGCTCCCCAACTTTACAATAGTGAGTTTGTGGCCTTGAGACTTTTTTCTGTTCTTCCACTGCAGAAGACAAGAGCTTTGGTGTAAGTTGCCAAAGAGACGTTCTGGATTTCACCATGTTTGTTAACAACCCTCACCTTTTTCTTATCCTTCTGTAGGTATCAATGCAACTAAACGAGAGCTGGCAAATTTCATTGTCTTTGTATGATTCCCTCTTCTCCCCAACTCATTTCCCAAAAGCCTGAATGATTGCACTGACAAGGCATTATTCCCTTTCATAGACTTATTTCCCCCAAGACACTACCTGCGAAAGTTTTAGCAAGAGCGCCACCATCTGGTGCCTGGAACAATCCATCCTTCACATACTACTGGGTGCGGGGTCTGCATTGACAGCCTGGTTGTGAGTGATCCCATCTCCCAAATTCCATTACTGCCTGATTTCTTGGATCACCCCTGGTAGCAGATATGTTAGTTTAGGTCCTCTGGTAAGGAGACACTGAATTGGAGTACAAGAGGTTTATTGGAGGGTAACATCTGAAAGGACAGGAAAGCAGGTTTGGGAAAGGAGAACCTCAGATTGTGAAAGTGAAGAGCTCATTAAAGAAAACCCTCAAAGAACCAGGCCTTAGTATGCCTCCCATGCTCAGGCACTAGCTAGGGGCTGCGTGGGAAGAGCTTGGCTTCTGCTTAAATGCTTTAGCGATCTCAAAGGTGCTTCACCTGGAGGCTGACAGCTGACTGTACTCCTTGCAGCTGGATGGAAAATTCTTCTTGAAAGAACAGCCAAGAGACACAGATGGTTCTTTTCAAAATGGTGCTGGGACAATAGGATACCCATATAGAACAAAAAAGAAATTGGATCCTTACTTCAGTGAATACCCCAAGATCAGTACAAGTAGATGATATGTCTAAATTTGAAGGGCAAATTATGCTTTTGTGATGTAAATGATTGTGTTCACAACTTTGGGATGGTGAAGAATCTTAAACAGCACGCAAAACTATTAACCATAAAAGAAAAAATTAACACTTTGACTACATTAAAATTAAACATTTCATTAAAAGTTTCCATTAAGAGAGTTAAAAATTAATCCATACAATAGCAGAGATATTTGTATTATACATGTAGCAAATAAAGTTCTAGGACTTGGGACATATACCAAGCTGCTGGAATATGATAAGAAAAATTTTTTAATGGGTAAAAAGTAATAAACAGTTACTTCACAAAAGTAGAAAACCAAATGGCCAATAAATACATGAAAATGTCCTTAACTTCATCAGAGAAATGCAAAATAAAACCATTATGAGATACCACCACATCTACCAGAAATGGCTGATGTTTTTTAATCCTTACAATACCAACCATTGGTAGGGATGTGGAACAACAGGAATTCTGACACACTGCTAGTGGAGATATAATTTGATTTAACCATTTCAAAAAAGTTTGGCATTATCTAGTGGATTTAAAGCTAATTCATTTTCTGTGGACCAGCAATTCCACTTCTATGTATACACCCAACAGAAGTTTGTAAATATGTTCATCAAAAGACATGTACAAGAAAGTTCTTAGCAGCACTGTTTTAACAGCCCTCACACTTGAATAACCCAAGATGTTGACCAGCAGTAGAAAAGATAAAAAATTGTGATATTTCTAAACAATGGAAAACATTCAGCAGTGAAAATTAATGAGCTACAGCTACATGCAACAGTATGAATGTACCTTACAAACATGCTGTTGATGGAAACAAGCCAAGAACAAATATTACATACTGTATGACAAATATTACATACTGTATAAAGTAGAAAAACAGGGAAACCTAATCTACATCGTCTAGGAACTCATACATAGGCAGTAGAACTATAAAGAAAAGCAAGGACATGGTTAACAAAAGTCAGGATATTGGTTATTTCTTAGAAGCGGAAAAATGGGAGTGATCAGGAAAGAGCACATGGGAGGGCTGCTTCTATTTTTTCCCAGTTTTTTATTATGGAAAATTTTACAGATAGAGGAAAAGTTGAAAGAATAATACAATTAATACTCACCTACCCTCTAATTAGATGCAACAATTGCTAACATTTTAGCATTTTGCTTTATATCTCTCCATGTATACTTATATTTTTAACAACTTTATTGAAATGTAATTCATGTCTCATATAATTCACCCATTTTAAGTGTACAATTCAATGGTCTTTAGTATAATCAGAGATATATGCAACCATCAGCATATTCAATTTTAGAACATTTTCATCACCCCAGATGTACACTTCATACTTTAACTATGAATTCTCCATCCCCCTCTCCTCTCAGCAAGCAAGCATATACTTTCTGTCTCTGTAGATTGGCCTATGACAGGCCTTTCATATAAATGGAATCATGTGATTTTTTGTGATTGGCTTCTTTCATATAGAAAGTTTAAAAAAGTTTAAAAACTTTCATGTAGAAAGCTTCATTTAAAAGTTCACTCATGTTGTAGCATGTGTCAGTACTTGTGTTAAGTCTGCTTGGTATGTCATAAAGAATACTACAACCTGGGAGGTTTAAACAACAAATTTATTTTCTCACAGTTCTAGAGACTAGAAGTTCAAGATCGAGGTGCTATCAGGGTTGGTGTCTGGTAAGACTCCTCCTTGGGTTGCAGGCGGCTACATTCTGATTGTGTTCTCACGTGGCCTTTCTACTCTTTCCACTCTGACTTGCAAAGAGAGGTTGCTGGTGTCTCTTCCTCTTCTTACAAGGATGCCAGTGCTATGGGATGAAGACCCCATCCTTAGCGCCTCATTTAACCTTCAGCATCTCCTTAAAGGCTCTATGTCCAAATTCAGTCACATTGGGGACTAGGGTTTCAACATATAATTGGGGGGGGGCAGTGAATAATTCAATCTATAATAGCAATTCATTCCTGTGCTGTGCTTAGTTGCTCAATGGTGTCTGACTCTGCAATCCCTGTGGCCCACCAGGCTCCTCTGTCCATGGGATTCTCTAGGCAAGAATATTGGAGTAGGTTGCCATTCTCTTCTCCAGGGGATCTTCCCAATCCAGGGATCGAACCCAGGTCTCCCACATTGCAGGTGGATTCTTTACCGTCTGAGCCACCAAGGAAGCCCAGTTCATTCCTATTTATGGCCAAATAATATTTCATTGTATAGATATGTCACATGTTGTTTATCCATTTACTGGTTGATAGGCATTTGGGTCATTTCTACCTTTTACCTATTATGAATAATGCTGCTATATTATAAACAGCTCTGTACAAGTTTTTGCGAGAACATGTATGTTCATTTCTCTTGGGTACGTACCTAGGAGTTGAATTGGTGGGTCATGTGATAACTCTATGTTTAACAATTAGACCAACTGCCAGACTGCTTTCTGAAGTGGCTGCACCATTTTACATTCCCATCGGGAGTGTATGAGGGTTATAATTTTATCAAATCGTTGACAACACTTGTGTTATCTGACCTTTTATTATAGTCATCTTAGTGGATGTGAATGGCATCTCATTGCCCTTTCAATTTGCATTTCTCTGATCAGTCATGATGTCAAGCATCCTCTTTATGGGCTTACAGACTATTTACATTTCTTCTTTGCAGAAATGTTTATTCAAATCCTTTGCCTAATTTTCAACTGGGTTATTTCTCTTGGTAATAATGAGTTTTAAGTGTTCTTTATAAATTCCTTGTTTTGTATTTCCTTGCATTTCCTGTTTTTGTCTTGTTTTGTATATCCTTAGAATTTGTGGAGCTTCTTGGATGTGTGCTGTGCTGTGCTAAGTCGCTTCAGTCATGTCCAACTCTTTATGACCTTATGGACTGTAGCCCGCCAGGCTCCCCTGCCCATGGGATTCTCCAGGCAAGAATACTGGAGTGGGTTGCCATGCCCTCCTCCAAGGGATCTTCTCTACCCAGGGATTGAACCTGCGTCTTTTACATCTCTTGCACTGACAGGAAGGTTCTTTACCACTAGCACCATCTGGGAAGTCCCTCTTGGATGTGTAGACAAATATTTTTCAATAAATTTGTGAAGTTTTTAGCCATTATTTGTTCAAATAATTTTTCTGTTCCTTCCTCTCTTCTGCTTCTAGGAACTTGGTATTCAGTGGAGTGGAGGGCTATTGCTCCGAGTTTTCTAGGCTCACTTCTCTCAGCCCAGAACCGCCACCTTACAAGCCAGAGCAAAAGTAATGGGGCCCCAGTATTCTCAGTAGGGCCATGCCCAAGGTAGAGCCTGCATACCACAAGTGGATGCCGGGTAAAAGAATGAAGCCTGTGCTTCCTGGCCACGCTCACCGGATCTTACCTCAGCAACAGGCAGCTAAGGGCAAGATGAGAAAAGCTCACATCCTGCACCTCCTAAGAAGGCAACCTTCCAACTGGGAGCTAGGGAAAGCTGGAGCCCTGTGTTCTTGCTTGCAGCAATCAGGAGAGGAGTTTCCTTCTTGCAGAGCTAGGAAAGGGGGAGGAAGAGAATGGGTCTTGGTTCCAATACCACATACTCCTCATGTTCTCATCAAATTTTAGTAGACTCTTTCTTAAGTAGATGTTTCTTCATTTTCTGTATGTCCTTAGGATCATTTCCAGAGAATTTTTTCATAATTTTCACCAGTTTCACTGGAGAGCTGGTCCACAGAGCTCTTCACATTGTCCTACCAGAGTGGAACTTCCATATATATCCATGTATAGTTTTTGCTGCTGCTAAGTCACTTCAGTCATGTCCGACTCTGTGCAACCCCATAGACAGCAGCCCACCAGGCTCCCCCATCCCTGGGATTCTCCAGGCAAGAACACTGGAGTGGGTTGCCATTTCCTTCTCCAATGCATGAAAGTGAAAAATGAAAGTGAAGCCACTCAGTCATGTCCAACCCTCAGCAACCCCATGGACTGCAGCCTACCAGGCTCCTCCATCCATGGGATTTTCCAGGCAAGAGTACTGGAGTGGGGTGCCATTGCTGAGCCATATCAAATAAGTTTCAGACATCAGGAAAAATCCCTAATTACTTCAGTATGCATCTCCACTAAATAAGGACATTTTCCTGTATAACCACAATACAATTATATTCTTGAATACATGAACATAATTCTACATATCATCTAATAAATACTCCATATTCAAATACCTCCGAAAATGTCTTTTATGGGTCTTTTTTGGGGTGGTGGAGGTGGGGAACCAACAACCAAAGTTTACATATTGCATTTTGTTGCTTTGTCTCTCCAGATTCATTTAACTTAAAACCTCCCAATGTTTCTTTTCATGTTATTTGTATTTTGCAGAGTCCAGACATTTGGAAGTCCACATGGGAAGATGGTTATTTCTTGACTGTTGTCAATCTCTTATTTCTTGACCTGGGTAGTGGTTTTCCTATGGCATTAGCTTTTAACATTTTTTTCATTACACCTCATGATAATATTTTATGCATCAAATTTGTATGTAACTGGTACTACCAAGAAATGAGCTATCAAGGCATGAAAAGATGTGGCAGAACTTAAATGTATATACTTTAGTGAGTGAGGCCAATCTAAAAAGGCTACCTACTGTACAATTCCAATTATATAACATTCTGGAAAAGGTAAAATTATGGAAACAGTGAAAAGGTCAGTGGTCACTAAGGGTTAGTGGAGGGGGATGGATGAATAGATGGAGGACAGAGGACATTTAAGGCAGTTTGATACTATAGTGGTGGATACATGCCATTATACACTTGTCAAAATGCATAGTATGTACAACCCCAATGTAAAGGAAGGACTTTGGATAATGGTGATGTGTCAGTGGAGGCTCATAGATTGTAACAAATGTATCACTCTGGTATGGGATGTTGATAGTGGGGGAGGTTGTTGGGAGCAAGGGGTATATGGAAACTCTTTGTACTCTGTTCATTTTTGCTATCAACCTAAAAATGCTCTAAAAAGCAAAGTCTATTTTAAAATCTGTATGCATATTATATTTCACAGCTTTTGAAAGGAAGACATGTCTGGGGAGAAGTGATTACAGTTATAGTGCTCTAAGTTTCTCATGTTTTAGAAGGTATGTCAATATATTAACTGTAGACTTAATTAAGCATTGTAGGCCATCAAAGTGAAAAGTCTATGCTTTCCCCTATTACACCATCTTTCTTTCTAGAACCAAGGAATTATTGACTTTCCAAGGTCTCTAGGTTCACTCTTGATAAGAAAACAGTCAGATTTAGTGCCTGGGCTCATCTTTGCAACTGTCATGGCTTCTTCTTCCCATCAGTTCATTCCAATCTCATTCTCTCCAGAGAGTTGGCTTCTCCCCTTGACCTCCAAGTTACAATAGCTGAGAGGTAACCATCTTCCCCCTCATGCCCTCCCCTGAGGTTAATCACTTCTTGCCCCTTGCCCTGGGGAGGAACAGTGACAGAAGTCTTGGCATACTGCTTGGAAAGGTCCTTGACTCCTGATCAAGGGGATTAGACTAAGAAAGAGGCCGAGCTAATGATTAAAGAGAGAGTTAGGGATAATGTTTCCTTGCTTCTATTCTTAGCAGTACTGTACTAGCACAGGATTGGTTCAAATTAACACCTGACTTTCTATCTGTGAAACTAGGGAGACCAATCTGTTTGGGCTAACAAAATACTCAGGGGAAAAATGTTTTTGTTGATACCATAAGAGTGACTAACCAGAGAAGTCTGGGAATTTTTATAAATAAAATAACCTCGAATATGCTTGTAAACACCATACCATTCCACAGCATCATTCCTTTTTTTAGCTCGATTTTTTTTTTTTTTTTGAAAACAGATTGTGTCACTGAACAGATACAGGCTTTGCTGGGAAGGGAAGCAGTGGACATGCGTTACAAGAGAAGGTACAGGCCTTGCCTTCAAGGTTCTTACAATCCTATTGGAGAGAAACAATATTCAGCTAGGAGAAGGAAGAGAAAATAACTCACTGGTTTGGAGTGCATGATCGTATCTTTATATGCCAGAGGTCAGGCTGACCTCTGAAGAAGGGGAGGGAGGGCTGTGTTGCTAATTAATTGTGGGAAATGAGGGCACTATGTAGATTCCTTAAAAGTGAAGGCCAACTGATTTGCTTTCAAAAACACCTTTGGGGAATTCCCTGGTGGTCCAGTGGCTAGAACTTGGTGCTTTCACTGCTGGGCCTGGGTTGTATCCCTAATTGGGGAAATAAGATCCCACACACCTCGCAGTGCAGCCAACAACAACAAAGCAACAGCTTTGGCAGCTGTGTTTTCTCTTAAAGAACCTCTGCCAGCCTGGACGGGAGGGGAGTTTGGGGCAGAGTGGATACATGTATCTATATATGGCTGAGCTGGTCTGGTGTGTACCTGAAAGTATCACAAAGTTGTTAATTGGCTACACCCCAATACAAAAGAAAAAGTTTTATAAAAAGACTGTCTGCTAATGTCAACTGGGATGTGTTCAAGTCCTCAGCACATTACAGAAGCGTTATTTCTCTGACCCTCTTTTCTATCACCAGTGTTGCTGCCTGTCTTTGAAAGTAATAGGACTCCACTTTTTGGACACTGTTCTACATCCTAGCTGGTCCACAAGTTTAGATTGACCTTTCACCTACTTAGGGCCCAGGAGTGAAGTTGAGTCCATCAAGGAAAAGCGGTAAGAGATAGGATCCTATGTGGACAGGCTCTCTCAGTGAGTCAGGGCAGGTCAAATGAGAAAAATGGGGATAATCCTCTCCCCCATATGCCATGCTTTCGTGGTGACCAATCATTTCTAATTTATTTGTTGAATGTCTATCTCCCCAATAAAAGGGCATGCTCCATGAGGCTATTGACCATGCCGTTCTCATTCTCTGTTTTATCATCAGCACCCAACACAGCAACTGACACATAGTCAGTGTCCTATAAATATCTGTTACATAATTAATCAGTTAAGTGGGACTTAAATCCTGACAGGATGTAGATGGAAACTAGCAAATGAGTGAGAAAAGGTGGGGAGAAATGAACTGAAGTCTTTGTTGGGAGCCATGAAATGACTTCAAGAAGGAAAGAGGAAGAGTGGAATAGTAGGGCCTTCTAGTAACAGTGGTGAGAAAGTGAGAGGGGCGACAGTGAGCAGACACCCCTCGTCCAAGGTAAGGAGCAGCAGCTGTGCTTTGCTGGAGCAGCCATGAAGAGATACCCACGCCCAAGGTAAGAGAAACCCAAGATGGTAGGTGTTGCGAGAGGGCATCAGAGGGCAGATACACTGAAACCATAATCACAGAAAACTAGTTAACAATCACACGGACCACAGCCTTGTCTAACTCAGTGAAACTAAGCCATGCCCGCGGGGCAACCCAAGACAGGAGAGTCATGGTGGAGAGGTCTGACACAATGTGGTCCACTGGAGAAGGGAATGGCAAACCACTTCAGTATTCTTGCCTTGAGAACCCCATGAACAGTATCAAAAGGCAAAATGATAGGATACTGAAGGAGGAACTCCCCAGGTCAGTAGGTGCCCAATATGCTACTGGAGTCACTGGAGAAATAACTCCAGAAAGAATGAAGGGATGGAGCCAAAGCAAAAACAATATGCAGTTGTGGATGTGACTGGTGATAGAAGCAAGGTCCGATGCTGTAAAGAGCAATATTGCATAGGAACCTGGAATGTCAGGTCCATGAATCAAGGCAAATTGGAAGTGGTCAAACAGGAGATGGCAAGAGTGAACGTTGACATTCTAGGAATCAGCGAACTAAAATGGACTGGAATGGGTGGATTTAACTCAGATGACCATTATATCTACTACTGCGGGCAGGAATCCCTCAGAAGAAATGGAGTAGCCATCATGATCAACAAGACAGTCTGAAATGCAGTAGTGGATGCAATCTCAAAAAACGACAGAATAATCTTTGTTCGTTTCCAAGGCAAACCATTCAATATCACAGTTATCCAAGTCTATGCCCCAACCAGTAACACTGAAGAAGGTGAAGTTGAACGGTTCTATGAAGACCTACAAGACCTTTTAGAACTAACACCCAAAAAAGATATCTTTTTCATTACAGTGGACTGGAATGCAAAAGTAGGAAGTCAAGGAACACCTGGAGTAACAGGCAAATTTGGCCTTGGAATACAGAATGAAGCAGGGCAAAGACTAATAGAGTTTTGCCAAGAATATGCACTGGTCATAGCAAACACCCTCTTCCAACAACACAAGAGAAGACTCTACACATGGACATCACCAGATGGTCAACACCGAAATCAGATTGATTATATTCTTTGCAGCCAAAGATGGAGAAGCTCTATACAGTCAACAAAAACAAGACCAGGCGCTGACTGTGGCTCAGATCATGAACTCCTTATTGCCAAATTCAGACTTAAATTGAAGAAAGTAGGGAAAACCGCTAGACCATTCAGGTATGACCTAAATCAAATCCCTTATGATTATACAGTGGAAGTGAGAAATAGATTTAAGGGCCTAGTCTGATAGATAGAGTGCCTGATGAATTATGGACGGAGGTTCGTGACATTGTACAGGAGATAGGGATCAAGACCATCCCCATGGAAAAGAAATGCAAAAAAGCAAAATGGCTGTCTGAGGAGGCCTTAAAAATAGCTGTGAAAAGAAGAGAAGCGAAAAGCAAAGGAGAAAAGGAAAGATATACCCATTTGAATGCAGAGTTCCAAAGAATAGCAAGAAGAGATAAGAAAGCCTTCCTCAGCAATCAATGCAAAGAAATAGAGGCAAACAACAGAAGGGGAAATACTAGAGATCTCTTCAAGAAAATTAGAGATGCCAAGGGAATATTTCATGCAAAGATGGACTCGATAAAGGACAGAAATGGTATGGACCTAACAGAAGCAGAAGATATTAAGAAGAGGTGGCAAGAATACACAGAAGAACTGTACAAAAAATAGATCTTCACGACCAAGATAATCACGATGGTGTGATCACTCACCTAAAGCCAGACATCCTGGAATGTGAAGTCAGGTGGGCCTTAGAAAGCATCACTACGAACAAAGCTAGTGGAGGTGATGGAATTCCAGTTGAGCTCTTTCAAATCTTGAAAGATGATGCTGTGAAAGTGCTGCACTCAATATGCCAGCAAATTTGAAAAACTCAGCAGTGGCCACAGGACTGGAAAACGTCAGTTTTCATTCCAATCCCAAAGAAAGGCAATGCCAAAGAATGCTCAAACTACCACACAATTGCACCTATCTCACATGCTAGTAAAGTAATGCTCAAAATTCTCCAAGCCAGGCTTCAGCAATACGTGAACCGTGAACTTCCTGATGTTCAAGCTGGTTTTAGAAAAGGCAGAGGAACCAGAGATCAAATTGCCAACATCCACTGAATCATGGAAAAAGCAAGAGACTTCCAGAAAAACATCTATTTCTGCTTTCCTGACTATGCCAAAGCCTTTGACTGTGTGGATCACAATAAACTGGAGAATTCTGAGAGAGATGGGAATACCAGACCACCTGACCTGCCTCTTGACAAATCTGTATGCAGGGCAGGAAGCAACAGTTAGAACTGGACATGGAATAACAGACTGGTTCCAAATAGGAAAAGGAGTACGTCAAGGCTGTATATCGTCACCCTGCTTATTTAACTTATATGCAGAGTACATCATGAGAAATGCTGGGCTGGAAGAATCACAAGCTGGAATCAAGATTGCCAGGAGAAATATCAATAACCTCAGATATGCAGATGACACCACCCTTATGGCAGAAAGTGAAGAGGAACTAAAAAGCCTCTTGATGAAAGTGAAAGAAGAGAATGAAAAAGTTGGCTTAAAACTCAACATTCAGAAAACGAAGATCATGGCATCCGTTCCCATGACTTCATGGGAAATAGATGGGGAAAGAGTGGAAACAGTGTCAGACTTTATTTTTGGGGGCTCCAAAATCACTGCAGATGGTGACTGCAGCCATGAAATTAAAAGACGCTTACTCCTTGGAAGGAAAGTTATGACCAACCTGGATAGCATGTTGAAAAGCAGAGACATTACTTTGCCAACAAAGGTCCGTCTAGTCAAGGCTATGGTTTTTCCAGTGGTCATGTATGGATGTGAGAGTTGGACTATAAAGAAAGCTGAGAGCTGAAGAATTGATGCTTTTGAACTGTGGTGTTGGAGAAGACTCTTGAGAGTCCCTTGGACTGCCAGGAGATCCAACCAGTCCATTCTGAAGGAGATCAGCCCTGGGATTTCTTTGGAGGGAATGATGCTGAAGCTGAAACTCCAGTACTTTGGCCACCTCATGCGAAGAGTTGACTCATTGGAAAAAACTCTGATGCTGGGAGGGATTGGGGGCAGGAGGAGAAGGGGACGACAGAGGATGAGATGGCTAGATGGCATCACGGACTCGATGGACATGAGTCTGAGAGAACTCCGGGAGTTGGTGATTGACAGGGAGGCCTGGTGTGCTGCGATTCATGGGGTTGCAGAGTCGGACACGACTGAGCGACTGAACTGAACTGAACTGAACTGAACTGAACATTTGTTGAGCATCTTCTAGGCTTCTGGTGCTTTAACATGTATGAACTCATTTAATCTTCATGACTCCTCGAGATAGGCAATATGACAGTTTTACATTTTATAGATGAAAAAAGATTCAAAGAGGTTCAATAATTTGTTGATGATCATTATTGTGAGACAATTGCTCATGGATCTCTCCTGTTTCTGCACATCCTATGAACAGAGACAGTGACTGACCCTGTACTGGACTATTTTTTTCAGGATATTTGTACAGTAAACGGCTTTGGAAGATCCAGTGTCTCCCTGTGGGCCAGTGGAAAGGCAAACCTACCGCTCACCCTAGAAGATTCAGACTCATTAAGATCACTGTTGCTCTCCTGTAACACAACCCACAGCATGTGGAAGTGTCACCTGGCCCTTTTTGAGTTGCTCCTCTGAGACTTTGAGGGCAAAGGGAACTGACACCAGAAAATGCTTATACTCTGGCCACTACTCTGGCTGACCCAGGAGTCTCATGTCTTCTGCCAGCATTCATGAAAAGATGTAACAGGCTAAGTTGGTAGCTTGCAAGTAAGATAAAATCTCAGAACCATCACAGGTCCTGATGGTCACACAGGTGAAGTATTAAAAATGGGAATGGTACCCATACCTATTTGACTCCAGAACCCACACTCTTTTCCCAGGATGCTGCTGCTTCCTGAGCTATACATGGGCTAGTTGCCACATCATATGATGTCATTTCTCCCTGCCTTCCCCTCCCCCATACCTTTGTGTTAAATCTGACTTTACTTTTCAAATTGGATGATTGGATTGTTCGGTGAAGCAAAGAGGTTTAAAGTATCTGATTATAATTGTCTTTCCCTCTGTCTCCCAGGTGAATGGGAGTCCTTCATCTATCATCCCGTCTTCTTAATCATACTATTTGCCTACGGTTACGGTTCTTATGATAGTCAGGCTTTTGTCAGGCATATTCATCTCAATGAACAAAAATTCCCAGAGGATACAACAACTGGAACAACTTAGATACTTCATAAATAACCAACTAGGGCTTCCCTCGTGACCCAGTGGTTAAGAAACCTTGCAATGTAGGGGCCATGGGTTCAATCCCTCGTCCAGAAAGATCCCACATGCCTCAGAGCAACTGAGCCTGCAAGCCACAACTATTGAGCCCGAGTGCTGTAACTACGAAAGCCCACAAACCCTAGGGCCTGTGGTCTGCAACAAGAGAAGCCACCATGATGAGAAGCTCATGCATTGCAACTAGAGAGTAGTCCCCACTGGCTGCAACTAGAGAAAGCCCTCCCAGCAACAAAGACCCAGCACAGCCAAAAATAAATAAATAAATAACTTTTTAAAAAGAAAGTAAATTAACATTCACATTTTAATAAAATTAAATAAATAACCAGCTAGGTTTAGTGCTTTGGAGGATACTTGCCAAACTTTACATCACAAGGTCCTGGGGCTCCTATATCCTTGCTGGGCCATCTAAGTAGTAGTTCAGAGGGAATACAATGGTGGCACCCCAAGATCCCATTTTCCATATGTTTTGAACCCCTGAAATAATTGTATTAAAGTGGTTTCAGTAGACATTCCTAATCTCAGGAGTCCCAAATATCCCTTTTGTTCACATAGGTCTTTTGCTCTTATTATCTACAAACTCTTTTGATCTTCAACAGTGTTGGCATGTCAGGCCATCATTCTCTGTATTCACTAAAGTTAGAGCTACAGCTGCCAGCACAGGGTTGGGGAGAGGGGAAATCACAGGCTGGGGAGCAGTGAGGTCATTCCCCTGATCATGTCCCCAGAGGAATGGTCTACCAGAAGACCCGATGATTTGTCTAGCTTTTGCACCAGAATGATCATATGCCATCCTCACAAGAGCCCTTTGAGGAAATAGGTCCAAAAAGTTTAAGTGACTAAGTAGTTCAAGATTCTGCTGTGCACTCATAGCAGATCTGGGGCTAGCATTCCTTTCTATACCTTGCATATTTAGTGAGGTATAGAACTAAACCTCACTAGAACTAAAGCAGAGGCTGGTGTCCTAGTTTCCAGGAGGTAGAAGAGAAGGATGAAGGGTAGGATGAGGATTCTTCCTTTTGACAGCTTCTGTCATCCTACCAGAAGAAAGAGCCATGCCTAGACATGTCATGCTTCCTTCCACAGAGACAGGGTAGAAGGGTGATGTAAGGATTGGTGCACTGCAAGAGCTGGGGGCTGGGAGTCCTTAAGTCTGACTGGACCATGAATTCTTCTTTTGCATGAATTCTCAGCATGCAAAATCTACATATAGGTGTCTTTGGGCCTAAGAGTCCAGCCAGATAGCCGGTCCTCCTGGCCAAATGGCCCCCTGGCAGAATAGTAGACAAAACCTCCCCACAGCCTTCAGCTATCCCCTGCCTGACCCCCTCTAGCAGCTGTTGCTCTTATCTGAACAGAGGAAGATTGTTTCACTTCCTTGACTTCTGGGCGTGGATTTACCAAGCTGGGCTTTGCTTGGGTTAGAGCCAGGGTTGGTGGGAAGCAAACAGTTCAGAAAAGGGCTACACAACTTGGAGTTGCCACCATCCTGAACCAAGCATGGACGACTGGGGACAAGAAAGGGAGGCATTTGGGATGCAGGCATCTGTAAGATAAGGAGAGTCTCCAGCACGTGGGCTCAGGGTTTCTCTTCTTGAGTTGTAGGTCTGTTGAAAGAGGCCAGAGACAAGGAAACAATTTGTTTATTTCAGTCCTGCAGTCTCCTCAGGTGAACAGCAACATGCCGTAGAGACAGTTTCCTTCTTGCTAGCGTGGGCATTAGCAATTCTCCAAGAACTGGAAACCTCAGAGAAGAAACATTAATTTACTTCTTTTATCTTAGATAACAGAGGTCTACTTGGGGGACCTTGAGAAAAGATTATGGTGACGATACACACAGCATAGAGAACTACTAGATTCCAAAGTGGCTTAGTTATCAGCATCATGTTATTATACAATGTCCCTGATTCCCTCTGGAAGTCTGTTCTAGTCTCCTCTTGCCAGGGACTGGGAAATTCTCCCTCCGTAGTCTATAGGAACAGTGTCACAGGTTGCTGGTCTGACTGCCTTAGCTTGTTACTGTCAATCCTATTGAACAGAACAGTGCCTGGCTCGGAGAAGGCAATGGCACCCCACTCCAGTACTCTTGCCTGGAAAAATCCCATGGATGGAGGAGCCTGGTGGGCTGCCATCTATGGGGTCGCACAGAGTTGGACACGACTGAATTGACTTAGCAGCAGCAGCAGCAGCAGCAGTGCCTGGCTACCCAGGTGGCACTAATAGTAAAGAACCTGCCTGCAATGCAGGAGACATAAGAGGTGTGAGTTCGATCCCTGGATCGGGAAGATCCCCTGGAGGAGGTCATGGCTACCCACTCCAGTATTCTTGCCTGGAGAATCCCATGAACAGAGGAGCCCAGCGGGCTACAATCCAGAGTCTCAAAGAGTTGGACACGACTGAAGCCACTTAGCATGCACATACACGCTTATCTGTCACCAAATTGTGGGGGCCCATTCCTGCTACAGTCAAGGTCACCCCAGGCCACAACTAGCTGGATTTGCTTTCCTGACCAGTAGGCAGTGAGCACAGTAGTGGACACGGCAGGCACCATGACTGACAGGTCTAGTAAAGAGGACTTCCTCTGAAGGTTTACATCACCCTTGGTGACAATCCACCTATGAGAGATTTGACTGAACACAAGAGAGACAGGGCCAGTTCTGTGTGTGCGTGTGGAATAGGCAGCTGCCTGTGCCAGTCTTTCCCACATCATGGTCCTCAGACCCCTGCAGGAGACCCATCTTAGTGTTTTAGAACTTCAAATTTATGGGCTCTATTTCAATCTTACAGAATGAGAATTTTGGAGTTGGGATCAGAGAGTCTGCATAGGTAAAAGCTCTTCATATAACTCTGGGTCCGCTAAAGTTGAGGACCTCTGTTCTATATTCTTCAAGCTTCATTCAAGTAATCATCTCCTTCTGGAAAGTTCTTCTCCTGCTCTCTCTGTTTAGCAAAATCCTGCTCCAATCCTGGAGGCCAAGCTCAGGTGTAGCTGCCTTCGTGATGCGTTTCCCTGATTTCATGTCTCCTTAACTTCAACTATCTCCTGGTGTTATGGGGTAGAGGATACTAGGCATCTAAGAACTTGGGTTCAAGGGACGTTGGGGATATGACAAGGCATATCTGGGAAGGATGGAATTGTAGGCAAGGGTTTATGTTTTGTCCCCAACTTTTTATTTGGAAAAATCTGAAAGTAAACTATGATGAATAGCAGTATATCCTTCCTGGAAATTAACCAGGACAGTAACATTTTAGATTTGCACATATGCTCTCTCTATATAGACACATATACACACATAAAAACATGTATGTATTTGTATGTATTCGGCTACAACATTTGAAATTTACTTGCAAGTATCATGCCACTTTGCATCTAAAGTTTTGCATCTAAAATTGCATCTAATTTAAGCATGTATCTGTTATGAACAAGAGCATTCTCTCATTCCCTTGCAAAATAATAATACCATTATCACATCCAAGAAATGTAACATTGACAAAATAGCATTATTCAATATTGACTCATATCAAAATTTCTCAAATTAGCTCCCAAACATCCTAGCTATTTGTAATTCAATCAAGAATCATGGAGTTCGTTTTACTGTCTTTTCAGTTTCTACTAATCTAGATTCGAGAACAGTACATTTGGCTTTTTCCCTTAATGATACTGATATTTTTAAAGAGTCCAGGTTGGCTGTCTTGTTTACTGTCTGGATTTGTCTGATTGTTTCATCATGATTAGATTCGTATTAAACATCTCTGGCAAGAATACTACAGGAGTAATGTTGTTTACTTCCCAGCGTGTCACATCGGGAGGTTCATATGCCATTGCTCTGTTATTGGTGATGCTAAATTTGATCCCTTGTTTAAGGTGGTGTCTTCTAGAATTCCTCTTTGAAAAGGTACATGTTTCCTTTGCAATTAATAAGTAATCTGCGGAGTAATCGGAGATAAGCATCTTTCACGAGCTCTTATGGTGATTCTTGAGTTCACTGAAGTTTGAACCACGGTTTTCCATGGTGTGATTGATGTGAATGAGGGTCCTCCAAAGGCCTGATCTGCCTCCAAAATACCTCAGGCTTAGCATGTCAACCTTTCACCTTTCACCTCTCACTCCACCTCCAAAGACCCTCTCCCTCTTGCCTAGCTCCAAATCCCTAGCTTGGGAGACATTGGTAAACCAGATGAGGGCACTGCCTACAACCCAAAGGAGCTTGCTCCCCTTACTCAGGTCACTGGCCTTGTGAGGAAGTGTCCTTGAAAATGGACAAGGTATTTTTGTCTGTTTGATTTGTATTATCATTATCAATAATAACAATAGTGGGTGAACTAAGCCAAGCACTGTATGTAAATTACATCTTTTTGATCCTATGCCAATTGAGGTACTTTACAGATGAGAAAAATGAGGCTCAGAGAAGTGAGGCAACTTCCCCAAGGTTACACAGCTATTAAAAGTGGGAACTGTTTTGTAAAGCAATTATCCTTCAATTAATAAATTAAAACACAGTAGAAAAAAAAGTGGGAACTGGATTCAAATCCCAGTACCAATTAAAAAAGCATATGCTTTTAAACACTCAGTTCTACTCCCTAATGAGCAAGAATCCACCGACTTCAGAATTCTCTTTCCATTTCCCTCTGAAGAGTTCTAGGCCCACAGCATCCCTAAGCATGAGGAAGCAGGGACATTGACTTACTATCTTTCAAGATGGAGAACAGCGAGATCAATTGGCATTCCTGTGGTCTTGCAGCAAGTGAGTAACCGAACAGGGATGTTGATGGAGGGACCTTAAGCTCTTGCTTATGAATTTGATTTTGATTTAAGAGGCAGCTGAGAGCCACTGTGATTTCTGACTGGTGCTTGCTGATCCAGAGTGGGTTCAGGTTGGATTAATATCATTGTCCTTTGTGTGGGGAAAGGCTGCTGCCTTGATAATCAACAGGCTTGCAGGCTTTGGTGGAAAAAGACCGGTGTTGCTTAACAGCCTCTTTCTGTGCTTTGCACACTTGATTGACTGCCTTTAGGTTTACAGTGCTCTGTCCAGCCTGTCACAGGGGAAAATGCTACCTCTTAGATTCTAGTTAGGTCAAGAAAACCTCTCACTCTCACCCTACACCCTCCATTCCCAATAAACAGGAACAACAACAACAATTAAAGAAAAACCTTGTAAAGGTGCTCCAAATTTGTGTAGCCTGCAGTTTTCTCTAGTCTGCCAATTCTCCCATGAGGATGCCCAGTCAAATGCTGCAGTGAAATGAAAAAAAGAAAACAAACAAAACCACAGAAACCAAGACTCTCTCCTGCTAGTAAGAGTCATTTGTAACTGGGGAGGGGGTTATTTGAATGCTTTATCTTTAGCTTCAGGTTGCCCGTTTCTTAGTGACAGGGGTGTCAGGAAAATATTTCTGCACCTGTTGCAAAGGTTTCATCTCTGGCTGGAGATAGACACAGACAAACACATATAGAATATCATTCCAATTTTAGCACATGTGCTGTTAAAGCAAGCACACATACATATAAAGTATCATCCAAGTTTAGCATATGTCCTGACAAATTAAACAACGTCATATATAGACACAAAAGATTCCATAGTTGGAGGAGTCCTAAGAGGTCATCTAGCAAACCTAGTACCTAGTACTAGTAGTACTTCACCCCCTGGCCACAATAATCAGAAACAGCTCTTACTCAGAGACCAAAGTTTGGGCAGCTCCAGTGACAAGTTGGGACTTCCGTTGTGGCTGAGAGGTAAAGAATCTGCCTGCCTGCAAGGCAGGAGACCTGGATTCAATTCCTGGGTCAGGAAGACCCCCTGGAGAAGGAAAAGGCAACCCACTCCAGTATTCTTGCCTGGAGAATCCCATGGGCAGAGGAGCCTGGAGGGTTACAGAGTCAGACACGACTGAGGGACTAAACAACAACAATGCTGGCAGATAAAGTTATGCGAAAGTTTCAGAGGCAGCTGGTGCCTGTGACCAGCATTGTTCTTCCCACAATGATCTCTTATAAAATAAAGCGAAATCCATCCTCCTAGTAACTCCTGGCTTTAGGGGGCTGCTCCCTTCCTCTGGAGTCACTCCAGAATAAGGGATCTTCTTTTCTAGACAGGCTTGTCCCCCGACCCTAGAGAGATTGAAACCTCCAGCACCACAGTGCCCAGACAGGATCTTCTCTGCAGTGACCCTCCTCCCCCTCTGACTGCCCCCTTTGGATGGCGTGGGTCTGCAAGGATCACTCTCCCAGCTGCTGCTGTCCCACCTGCATTGCTCTGCTTCCCCCACCCCCACCCCACCCCACCCGGCAAGCAAGCACAGAGCTCCTGGGAGGCTGGGCTGCCGTGGGCCCACTGCAGTGCCATCACTCAGCTTGCCAAAAGCCATGTGACACAGCAAGGAAGCAAGTGGTTAGAGAGGTACATTGGTTTCTGAGAGGCACTAGTGCAGCTAAGGCAGAAATAGGCTCGAACTTAATAATCTGCTCATCACCCACAGTAAGAGACACCCTGACTTATTCAAAGACACCGTGGGCGGTGCAGAGGATGAATAAGCATGATTCACTGCCACTCTGGCACCCGGGGCACGAAAGAATAATAAAACCCAAAGAATTGTAGCCGCCTGAGTAGTAAATTAAGAGATCCGGGGCTCCAGCTAGACTCTCGACATCAATGTTACCATGGCAATAAAGGGCCCCAGCATTCAGCAGCTATTACAGAGCAGGCGTCTAATAGGCTAGTCTATGTCACAGCCAAAGCCCAAGGGGCTAGCAAAGAAGACCAATTAGCATATCCATTCATTAGGGGCCTCTGCACACTTCTTCTCTTAATTCCAATTAGTTGTTTGTTTGAACCAACATCTCTTGCCTGCATTATACTCATTAGTGCCTTTTAGCCACTGGAAATAGGCTTGAAACTCCACAAGGACCTCACTATTTCCCAAGCCTTCATTTTTCCCCCAGGGGTCTAGGCTGATACAGTCACCAACTTAGGGCCCTCAGTCCCTCGAAATGAAAGCATCTCTCACTGTATAACTGTACTCGACAGATGGAAACTGCTCAGGAATGTGATGCGCTAAGGGTTCTTCCTGGAACCCAGCGAAATAAGGATCCGGGGCCATTATCTGGACCATTCAGGTCAAAGAAACCCTTTGGCCTTAGCCAGTGAGCCCGCTGGCCACGCCTGCTGGCCACTACTCAGAGGCTAGCTGTTCGGGAGGGGGAACTTTGGGCACCCGGGACCATACTGGCATCATCAAAGCCTTTCCAGCTTGAAGGACTGCCCTTCAAGGTTCAGCCCAAACCCCGCCTATTCTGGGAAGCCTTCCCTGATCTTTGCAGTCTCAAATGAGTTCCCCCTCCTCCACGAATTTTGAAGTTGACACCCTATGCTGGGCAGCATTCATGGCAGCCTCAGCTCCTCGGCCAGCCTGGAGTTCCCTCACCCGTGACTTCAGAGTCCTCAAGGTCATGGGAGAGACTGGGGTTCTAGGCAGTACTCATAATACCACTGCACATGACCTTCTAGAGTCTCCCCGAGGACTTAGCCAAACTCCAGGCAGGGACACACCCCACCCCCCAACCCCACCCAACTGTGTAAATAGCTCACAAGAACAGATGCCAGAAACTAGCCTCTCCCGTGGCAAAAGGAAACAAGCTCTCAAAAGCGCTACTTCTCTTCCTTCCTGGAACAGGAGGACCAGGTCCATAAGATTGTTTCTGTTCCCCGTCAGCAACCATGTGGTTTGATTGAGGCAGGCAAGCAGGGAAAAGGGCTTACAGAACAGCTGCTAACATCTGTGCGCAAGGACTGACTTGAATCATCTGCCTCTGAACTCGGTAATCAAATTCAAAGCCTCTCCCTTCTCCCTCCTCTCTCGCCTCTGTAGCCACTGCTTCATCTGCAGCTCCACTGGTCACTTCTGGCTCCAGTCTGCTGTCCTGTTAAGCAGATTGCTTTTTTCCCCAAAATTGGCAGGAATGGTTTCTCTTTAGTCTTCTGAGTGTGAGCTCAGACAGATTTCTGTCTTTGAGATCCTATGGGATTTTGTTATTGTACCCCACCCAACAGCTGGCATTCAGAAGGCAGCCTGGATAAGTACATTGCAAGTATCTTAAGTATATGGCAAACCCCAAATATCACCAGAATGCTAGGGAATGAGAGATTTCTGGAGAATGGAAACTTTTGTTACCTGAGTTCACATTAATCCAAACCCCTTTTTGTCTCCTACTGTGGGTTTTTTTTCCTCTCAGCTTTATTCAGATATAACTGACGTACAACATTACGTAAGTTTAAGGTGTACAATGTGATTTTATCCATGATACACATATATATTGCAAGATGATTACCACCATAGGGCAAGCTAATACCTCTAGCACATCACATAATTACTATTTCTTTTTTATGATGCAGCTTTCAAGTATATAACTCAGTACTATTAACCGCAATTACCAGGCCACACATTAGATTTCGCAGAGCTTATTCATTTCAAACTAGAAGTTTATACCCTTTGACCAACATCTCCCAATTCCCCCATGTCTCCCTAGCCTCAGGTAACTATCATTCTACTGTCGATTTCTATGAATTTGGCATTTTTTGATTCCACATATAAGTGAGATCATACAGTATTTGTCTTCTCAGTCTGACTTATTTCACTTGGCACAATGCCCTCAAGGTCCGTCCATGCTGTTATAATGGCAGAATTTCCTTCTTTCTCACGCTGAGAAATATTCCATCATATTATGTATACAAATTCCA
>NW_017189517.1:13457721-13531113 GCF_001704415.2 Capra hircus | reverse complement strand
CTGTCAACCAAAGTCCATCTAGTCAAGGCTGTGGTTTTTCCAGTAGTCACATATGGATGTGAGAGTTGGACTATAAAGAAAGCTGAGACTGAAGAATTGATGCTTTTGAACTGTGGTGTTGGAGAAGACTCTTGAGAGTCCCTTGGACTGCAAGGAGATCCACATCAGTCCATTCTAAAGGAGATCAGTACTGGGTGTTCATTGGTAGGACTGATGTTGAAGCTGAAACTCCAATACTTTGGCCACCTGATGCGAAGATCTGACTCATTTGAAAAGACCTGATGCTGGGAAGATTGAGGGCAGGAGGAGAAGGGGACGACAGAAGGTGAGATGGCTGGATGGCATCACCGACTCAATGGACATGGGTTCTGGTGGATTCCGGGAGTTGGTGATGGACAGGGAGGCCTGGCATGCTGTGGTTCATGGGTCGCAAAGAATTGGACACGACTGAGTGACTGAACTGAACTGAAGAGAAGGTTCAGACAAGTAAGTTCCATAATTTACTAGATGTTAAGAAATTATGTAATCATGCAGTGACCAATTATGCAACAGCTCTTTCTAACCCCTCCCCAAATTATCATAGTACATAATCACACTATTCTTTGTGGATAACCTTAGCTAGACTCTATTGAACCACTAGTTCACTTTAACAGATTTACAAGATAGTTTTAACAAAGATTCAAGATATAACTGAGCTAAACAGAACAATGCAGCAACAATAAAAATCTCCATCTGTAATATCTCAGGAGTTCCTTTCTGGGAGTACCTGTGATGACTTATTTTATTAAATAACCTGACCTAGCCACAGGGTGTTCAGATATTGGTCAAACATTATACTGGGTGTGTCTGTGAGTGTGTTTTTTGAATGAGATTAAGGTTTGAATGGGTAGATTGAGCAAAGCTGATTGCTTTCCCTAATACAAAAAGGATGAACACGCTTATATCTTGAAAAAGAGGGAACTCTTTTGCCCTGACAACTTTATCTGGGACATGGATCTTTTCATGCCTTAGGACAAGAACTGAAACATCAGCTCTCCATGGGTCTTGAGCCTGTTGGCTTTCAGACTGGAACTCACAGCATCAACTCTGCTGGATCTTGGGCTTTGGGAATCAAACTGGAACTAAACTATCAACTGTCCTAGTTCTCAAAACTTTTTTCTCATGGTTAAATTTAGCTAAACTTCATCTAAGTAGGTCACTGAAGTTCTAGCTTACACCCCAAAAAATAATAATAATAACAAGCCTTATGCTTCCAAAGTAAAATATGAAGTCCCATCTTCATCTTTTTTTTAAGTAATGTGTTATTATATATAGTGAATGAAAAATAATTGGATAGGGTTTATTTAGTTCCACGGATGATGGATGTAAAGCAAACAGAACTTAATCAGAAATCCAGCAGATTCTTCAGTTATTTGAGGAACAATATTCAGTAAATCATTTTTATTTACACACAAAAAACTTCAAGAATCATGACACTTTGTGTTTTTCCCTACTTCTCAGTTAAATTTTGATCATCCATTTGTAAAAGTCATGAATATTATTGCAGTGTAATAAATATCCCATTCTTTCATTAATCCAGTATTGCTTGATTTTTCTTTGCAACCCTATGGATTATACAGTCCATGAAATTCTCCAGGCCAGAATACTGGAGTGGGTAGCCTTTCCCTTCTCCAGGGGATCTTCCCAACCCAGGGATCGAACCCAGGTCTCCCGCATCGAAGGTGGATTCTTTATCAGCTGAGCCACCAGGGAAGCCCAAGGAAGGTCCCCTGGAGAAGGAAATGGCAACCCACTCCAGTATTCTTGCTTGGAAAATCCCAAGGACAGAGGATCCTGGCAGACTACAGTCCATAGGGTCACAAGGGTCGGACATGACTTAGCGCTTTCTTTCTTTCTTATTAATCCAGTATTATTTATTGAGCACCTTCTACATGCCCAACATAGTACTACATTGGGTTATTGTTTAATTGCTCAGTCGTGTCCGACTCTTTGCGACCCCATAGCCTGTAGCCCGCCAGGCTCCTCTGTCCTTGGGATTTTCCAGACAAGAATACTGGAATGGATTGCCATTTGGGTACATACTGATTAAAAAGAAAGATATGATCACTCGTTTTTATGGGCACTACAGTTTGGTGGGAGTGAAAGACAATAAGCAAGTAAACACACAAACCAAGAAAGGAATTTTTACTAACTTGGAGGGAAGAGAGTAAATCACTATTTAAGAATTTTATTTATACTTCTTCTCACTCTTCATGTAAAAATACATTTAGTTCAAAGACATTAATGTAAAGGAGAACACAAAATATTTTCTAATCATCTTACTTCCAAGAATAGTACAGGCCCCTGACAAAAATGAATACGTGGCTTTAGTGACTTTGCCTTTCTGTTCCATACAGTTTCCCAAAAACCTCCTCTGCACCTTTTATTTACACATGCTTTTCATGAAAATTGCATTTTTGGCACTATGTTATCTTAAGGAAGCTAACCACCTTTGAGAACTATGCCAGCAGCAGGCAGATTCCACATAGTTATAGTCAATAAACTGTAAGGGAAAAGGCAGACCTGAGGAAACCTACTCTAAAGAATGGCACAAATCTTTATGGAGTGAGTATTCTGTTGTTCACATAGTAGGGGATAAGAAGATGAACCAGAAAGGGATACTGTCTTCAAATGCCCCTATTATGTAGCTGCTGCTGCTGCTGCTAAGTCGGGTCAGTCGTGTCTGACTCTGTGCGACCCCACAGACGGCAGTCCATCAGGCTCCTCTGTCCCTGGGATTCTCCAGGCAAGAATACTGGAGTGGGTTGCCATTTCCTTCTCCTATTATGTAGCAGAGGTTAAAAAAAAAAAAACTACATGACATATTGTATATAACAAAAGGAGAACATTCCAAAAGAATTTTTTCTATCTGCCATTTTAGATTCCAAAATGGTAGAAACAGGGTAAAGATGAATATCTCACTGCCCTCCCAAGACCTTAGAGGAGACATATACACATATATAAAATATTTATTCCTGTCCTTTCTTCATTTTTGTTCCTTTCCATAATACCTAAAATGGACCTTATTATACTTGATAAGGCAATCAATAATAACATAAGAATGTATTTTATTCATTTATTTAATTATCTGCTAGTCTCTGAGCTGGGGTTGGGAATGCAAGGGTCTTCTAAGTTCCTACACAGTAAATTTCAAGGATATTTAAGAAGTGGAAACAGTGTCAGACTTTATTTTGGGGGGCTCCAAAATCACTGCAGATGGTGACTGCAGCCATGAAATTAAAAGATGCTTACTCCTTGGAAGGAAAGTTATGATCAACCTAGATAACATATTCAAAAGCAGAGATATTACTTTGCCGACTAAGGTCCGTCTAGTCAAGGCTATGGTTTTTCCAGTGGTCATGTATGGATGTGAGAGTTGAACTGTGAAGAAGACTGAGTGCCGAAGAATTGATGCTTTTGAACTGTAGTATTGGAGAAGACTCTTGAGAGTCCCTTGGACTGCAAGGAGATCCAACCAGTCCATTCTGAAGGAGATCAGCCCTGGGATTTCTTTGGAAGGAATGATGCTGAAGCTGAAACTCCAGTACTTTGGCCACCTCATGTGAAGAGTTGACTCATTGGAAAAGACTGATGCTGGGAGGGATTGGGGGCAGGAGGAGAAGGGGACGACAGAGGATGAGATGGCTGGATGGCATCACTGACTCGATGGACGTGAATCTGAGTGAACTCCGGAGTTGGTGATGGACAGGGAGGCCTGGCGTGCTGCGATTCATGGGGTCGTAAAGAGTCGGACATGACTGAGCAACTGAACTGAACTGAATGAAGAACTCCATTGTTCAGTATGGTAGCCACTATATATGTGTCACTACTAACCAGTTGACATGTGGCTAGTCTTCCCTGGTGGCTCAGAGGTTAAAGTGTCTGCCTGCGATGGGGGAGACCTGGGTTCGATCCCTGAGTCAGGAAGATCCCCTGGAGAAGGAAATGGCAACCCACTCCAGTACTCCTGCCTGGAGAATCCCATGGACAGAGGAGCTTGGTGGGCTACAGTCCATGGGGTCACAAACAGTCAGACACAACTGAGTGACTTCACTTTCACATAAGTATAAAAGTACATAACAGATTTTGAAGATTTAGTTAAGAAATGTCAAATATTTCATTACTAACTATATATACTGATGACATGTCAAAATACTAATGGACACAATTTAATAAAATATACTAACATGATTTCACCTGTTTCTTTTTACGTTTTAAGTGTCTCTACTAGAGAATTCTAAATTGCTTATGGGGCTTACATTATATTTCTATGGGACAGTACTGGTCTAGTGGGAAGGACTGATAAATATAATTAAGAATGCTAAGTATTGGAATGGGGTGTATAGAAAAAGTTTCTCGACAGAAATTAAGACATCAAATATTTCACTCATCTTTATTTTCTTTTTACTGCCACACAGTCATTTATGAAAGATGACATAAGTACAAAATTCTTGAAAAGTACTAATGCTTTGCAGGTTCAGTTCAGTTCAGTCACTCAGTTGTGTCCGACGCTTTGCAACCCCATGAATCGCAGCACGCCAGGCCTCCCTGTCCATCACCAACTCCCGGAGCTTACTCAAACGCATGTCCATTGAGTTGGTGATGCCATCCAACCATCTCATCCTCTGTCGTCCCCTTCTCCTCCTGCCTTCAGTCTTTCCCAGCATCAGGGTATTTTTAAATGAGTCAGTTCTTCCCAACAGGTGGCCAAAGTATTGGAGTTTCAGCTTCAGCATCAGTCCTTCCAATGAATATTCAGGACTGATTTCATTTAGGATGGACTGGTTGGATCTCCTTGCTGTTCAAGGGAGTCTCAAGAGTCTTCTCCAACACCACAGTTCAAAAGCATTAATTCTTTGGCACTCAGCTTTCTTTATGGTCCAACTCTCACATTCATACATGACTACTGGAAAAACCATAGTTTTGACTAGATGGACATTTTTTGGCAAAGTAATGTCTCTGCTTTTTAATATGCTGTCTAGGTTGGTCATAACTTTTCTTCCAAGGAGCAAGCATCTTTTAATTTCATGGCTGCAGTCACCATCTGCAGTGATTTTGGAGCCCAAGAAAATAGTCTCTCCCTGTTTCCATTGTTTCCCTATTTATTTGACATGAAGTGATGGGACCGAATGCCATGATCTTAGTTTTAAGAATGTTGAGTTTTAAGACAGCTTTTTCACTCTCCTCTTTCACTTTCATCAAGAGGCTTTTTAGTTCCTCTTCGCTTTCTGCCATAGTGGTGGTGTCATCTGCATAGTTGAGGTTATTGATATTTCTTTTGGCAATCTTGATTCCAGCTGTGCTTCATCCAACCCAGCATTTCACACAATGTACTCTGCATTTGAGTTTAGTAAGCATGGTGACAATATACAGCCTTGATGTATTCCTTTCCCAATTTGGAACAAGTTCATTGTTCCATGTCCAGTTCTAACTGTTGCTTCTTGACCTGCATACAGATTTCTCAGAAGGCAGGTAAGGTGGTCTGGTATTCCCATCTCTTTAAGAATGTTCCATGGTTTGTTATGATCCACACAATCGAAGGCTTTAGCATAGTCAATAAAGCAGAAATAGATGTTTTTCTGGAACTCTTTTGCTTTTTCTATGATCCAACGGATGTCTGGTTGTGCTGCCTTTTCTAAATCCAGCTTGAACATCTGGAAGTTCTTTGTTCATGTACTGTTGAAGCCTCGCTTGGAGAATTTTGAGCATGACTTTGAGATCATGGGAGATGAGTGCAATTGTGCAGTAGTTTAAACATTCTTTGGCATTGCCTTTCTTTGGGATTGGGATGAAAACTGACCTTTTCCAGTCCTGTGGCCACTGCTGAGTCATCCAAATTTGCTGACATATTGAGTGCAGCACTTTTACAACATCATCTTTTAGGATTTGAAATAGCTCAGGTGGAATTCCATCACCTCCACTAGCTTTGTTCATAATGATGCTTCCTAAGGCCCTCTTGACTTCACATTCCAGGATGTCTGGCTCTAGGTAAGTGGTCATACCATCGTGGTTATCTGGACCATTAACATTTTTTGAATGGTTCTGTGTATTCTTGCTGGCTCTTCTTAATATCTGCTGCTTCTTTTAGGTCCATACCATTTCTGTCTTTTATTGTGCCCATTTTTACATGAAGTATTCCCTTGGTATCTCTAGTTTTCTTGAAGAGATCTCTAGTCTTTCCCATTCTGTTGTTTTCCTCTATTTCTTTGCACTGATCACTTAGAAAGGCTTTCTTATCTCTCCTTGCTATTCTTTCGAATTCTGAACACAGATGGGTATATCTTTCCTTTTTTTTTTTTTGCCTTTAGCTTCTCTTCTTTTCTCAGCTATTTCTAAGGCCTCATCAGACAACTGTTTTCCTTTTTACATTTCTTTTTCTTGGGGAGGGTCTTGATCACTGCCTCTTGTACAATGTCACGAACCTCTGTCCATAGTTCTTCAGGCACTCTGTCTGTCAAATCCGATCCCTGGAATCTATTTGTCACTTCCACTGTACAATCGTAAGGGATTTGATTTAGGTCATACCTGGCTGGATGGCATCACTGACTCGATAGACATGAGTTTGGGTGAACTCCGGCAGTTGGTGATGGACAGGGAGGCCTGGTGTGCTGCAATTCATGGGGTCGCAAAGAGTCGGACATGAGTGAGCGACTGAACTGAACTGAACTGAACTGAATGGTTAGTATTTTCCCCTACTTTCTTCAATTTAAGTTTGAATTTTGCAATAAGGAGTTCATGATCTGAGCCACAGTCAGCTCCTGGTCTTGTTTTTTGCTGACTGTTTAGAACTTCTCCATCTTTGGCTGCAAAGAATATAATCAATCTGATTTCCATTACTGACCATCTGGTGATGTCCATGTGTAGTCATCTCTTGTGTTGTTGGAAGAGGGTGTTTGCTATGACCAGTGAGTTCTCTTGACAAAACGCTGTTAGCCTTTGCCCTGCTTCATTCTGCACTCCAAGGCCAAATTTGCCTGTTACTCCAGGTGTCTCTTGACTTCCTACTTTTGCATTCCAGTTCCCTATGATGAAAAGGACATCTGTTTTTGGTGTTAGTTCTAGAAGGTCTTGTAGGCATTCATAGAACCGTTCAACTTCAGCTTCTTCGGCTTTATTGGTTGGAGTATAGATTTGCATTACTGTGATATTGAATTGTTTGCCTTAGAAATGAACAGAGATTATTCTGTTATTTTTGAGATTGCACCCAAGTACTGCATTTCAGATTCTTTTGTTGACTATGAGGGTTACTCCATTTCTTTGAAGGGATTCTTGCCCACAGTAGTAGATATAATGATCATCTGAATTAAATTCGCCCATTCAAGTCCATTTTAGTTCACCGACTCCTAAAATGTCTATGTTCACTCTTGCCATCTCCTGTTTTACCACTTCCAATTTACCTTGATTCATGGCCTAACATTCCAGGTTCCTATGCAGTATTGTTCTTTACAGTATCAGACTTTACTTCCATCACCAGTCACATCCACAACTGGGTGTTGTTTTTGCTTTGGCTCCATCTTTTCATTCTTTCTGGAGTTATTTCTCTACTCTTCTCCAGTAGCACACTTGGCCGCTACCAACATGGGAGGTTGCCTTTCAGTGTCATATCTTTTTGCCTTTTCATACTGTTCATGGTGTTCTCAAGGCAAGCACACTGAAGTGGTTTGCCATTCCCTTCTCCAGTGGACCACATTTTGTCAGAACTCTCCACTATGACCTGTCTGTCTTGGATGGCCCTACATGGCATTCCTCGTAGTTTCATTGCATTAGACAAGGCTGTGGTCCATGTGATCAGTTTGGTTAGTTTTCTGTGATTGTGGTTTTCATTCTGTCTACCCTCTGATGGATAAGGATAAGAGGCTTATGGGAGTTTGCTGATGGGAAAGACTGACTGTGGGGGAAACTGGGTCTTATTCTGATGGGTATGGCCATGCTCAATAAATCTTTAGTCCTATTTTCTGATGATGGGCAGGGTTATGTTCCCTCCCTGATGTTTGGCCTGAGGCAAAACTATGGTAGGGGTAATGAAGGTAATGGTGACCTCTTTCAAAAGGACTTGTGCTAGCACTGTTGTATTCAGTGCTCCTGACCTAACATAATGGCAGAGTAGAAGGAAGTGTGTTCATCTTCTCCTGAGAGAACTCCAAAATTGCAACTCACTGCTGAACAACCATCAACAGGAGAACATTGTATCCCACCAAAAAAAGATACCCCACGTCCAAGGGCAAAGGAGAATCCCCAACAAGACGGTAGGAGGGGCAAAATCACATTTAGAATCAAACCCCATACCCACCAGAGATGCTCAGAGGGCTCAAACAAAACCGTGTATGCACCAGGACCCAGAGACCCCACAGAGACTGAGCCAGACCTGCCTTGAGTGTCTCAAGTGTCTCAAGTGTTTGAGTGTCTCCTGTGGAGGCATGGGTCAGCAGTGACCTGCTATGAGGACAGGGGCTCTGGCTGCACCAGGTCTGGGTCATGCAGTGTGTGGGATAAGCCCTCCTGAAGGAAGTCACCATTAGCCCCACCATACAGACAACTAGCAGATGACCCATGAACTGCAGAACAATTATACCAAAGAAATTCTCTCACTGTTAAGAAAGTTCTAGGGACCACAACAGATTTCCCAACCTGGGGATCCAGCAAAGTGACTGAGAACCCCCAGGGAATTTGACTTTGGAGGCCAGTGGGATTTGCTTACAGAACGTCCACAGGACTGGGGAAACAGACTCTTGGAGGGTGCAAACAAAACCTCATGTGCACCAGGAGCCAGGAGAAAGGAAGAGTATCCCCACAAGAGACTGAGCCAGACTTGCCTGTGAGTGTCCAGGAGTCTCCAGTGGAGGTGTGGGTCCACAGTGCGCTGCATATTCGAAAGCCAGTCTATTTTCATTTCCATCCTAACTCTTCTATCTTGCATATTCCAGTTCACACTTACTTCTCCCTTCTTTGCCCTCCTTTAATACTTTTCTTACTTAATCTCTGATACACCATCTTTCATTCTATTCATGATATCAGTTCTCTTACTGTTTCCTTAGTAAGATTTTTTTTTCTTGTATTCCACCATCACAGTAAGAATGCACTGGATGCTAATCTACTTGTTAACTTCATATGATCTTATAAATCTGGGCTTCCTGAATTCCACAGGCAAAGGCATACAAATTATGTTCATATCAAAGTTCTCCTTAACTAACCAGGAAACTTTTTTTTTTTTTTGCTTCATTCTTGAAGAGAGAAACCCTGTTGTGCTCACATTCTGAAGAGCTGCCAGCACATTGCTGAATCTCAATAAATGTTAAACAAGAAAAGCTGAGATATATTAAACATTGCCCTGAAGTTCATTCCATCTGCAGATTTCAGTATTTATTCTAACCAAAACTTTCTTTGGCCTACAGTTGATTTTCATAAAGGGATTCTTCTGTTCATCTGTCCCTTCATTTTAAGCCAAATGTGTTCACAGGCAGGGGTGGAGCCAGAGGCATAAATGGTTCAATATTCCTAATCCTTTTATTTGTTCATTAACAAATAGAAATAGTCTTATACTAAATTTTTTAAACGTCTTTTCAATAGTTGATGAGTTTCTCAATACATTCTCATTCACTTGTGCTACTAAACTTTAAGATATATGGAGTACTTAATAAACTTAGTACAGAAGATATATTTTTTAACATCTTCCTGCAGCATTCTCTTTTCTGTACCAAAGAGAATGGTCTCAGGTATGACGTTTTCTCTTCTGAAAAGTGCCTCCACATTGCTTCCTTGCTTATGCTACACTAAATTCTGTTTTATTAATATTCTTGTGATTTCCTTATTCAGATA
The DNA here is from genome assembly GCF_001704415.2 of Capra hircus. Lineage (NCBI taxonomy): Eukaryota > Metazoa > Chordata > Mammalia > Artiodactyla > Bovidae > Capra > Capra hircus. The sequence continues at coordinate 13,521,258 of NW_017189517.1, read as the reverse complement.
GCTGTATAACAGAATCTCTCTGCTGCAAGTGAGAGGTAAGTATTTCCTGCCAGAAGAATTTGGTTCTGAATGTACAATCTCAACAACAATGCCAAATGTATCCATGATTCCCTCCCTGGTTATGCATATTAAAGGCTTCTGACAGGATAAAGTAAAACTCTAGAAGTGTAGTTTTATTCCAAACATCCTTTTTCTAAAAATGGCATAGGTAAGAGTTCTGAACAAAGATATTTCATGCAAATACAGGCAGCAAAAACAGGTCTAAGGAATGGTTCAAATTTGTAATTTAACGTGAAAAAATACTGCTCGGATAGTTTTTGCTGAGGTATAGACTAAAGGTCAGGCTTCCCTGGTGGCTCAGATAGTAAAGAATCTGCCTGCAATGCAGGAGACCTGGGTTCAGTCCCTGGGTTGGGAAGATCCCCTGGTGAAGGGCACTGCAACCCACTTCAGTATTCTTGCTTGGAGAATCCCCATGGACGGAGGAGCCTGGTGGGCTACAGTCCATGTGGTCACAAAGAGTCAGAAACAATTGAGTAACTAAGCACAGCACACAGAGTAAAGGTCAGGCTTCCCTGGCAGCTCAGCTGGTAAAGAATCCACCTGCAATGCAGGAGACCCTGGCTTGATTCCTGGGTTGGGAAGATGCCCTGGAGAAGGGATAGGCTACCCACTCCAGTATTCTTGGACTTCCCTGGTGGCTCAGACATTAAGGAATCCACCTGCAATGTGGGAGACATGACTTCTATCCCTGGGTTGGGAAGATCCCCTGGAGGAGGGCATGGCAACCCACTCCAGTATTCTTGCCTGGAGAATCCCCATGGACAGAAGACCCAGTGAGCTACAGCCCATGGGTCGCAAGAGTCAGGCATGGCTGAGCGACAAAGCACAACACAGTGCAGACTAGAGGTCTTGTAAGAAAAGGATTTACCAATTGACACAAACAGGAGCCTTCATGGCCAGTTGTGTATGCACCTATATTTCTAAAAGAGAGCTTTGAAATCCTTCATACAGAAAATGTGTTTGCAATAAATGCCAGTGCAGGGTGATTCTTACGTTCCTCTGGCCAAGCTAAGATGTAAATTACCATAGTGAGATTTCAAACTGAGTCTTAGTATACAAAACCCTCTAGGTCAGAGTCCCTCCAGCAAGCACCTCCAATCTTACTCTACAACTGTGAAGCATGTTAAAAACAGAACATATCATGCTCTGTATAGTACCTGTTTCTTGCATGTTCTACAAGCACATCAGATGAGCCAGCAATATTTTCTCTGGTAGTCTTGTTGGGATTGTGAAGAGAAAATGCACCCATTAATGACATTAGAGGGATATTGTTGTTGTTTCGTTGCTAAGTCATGTCTGACTCTTTGCAACTTCATGAACTGTATCCCGCCAGGCTCCTCGGTCCATGGGATTCTCCAGGCAAAAATACTCTAGTGGATAGCCATTCCCTTCTCCATGGGATCTTCCTGACCCAGGGATCGAACCCATGTCTTCTGCATTGGCAGGCACATTCTTTACCACTGAGCCACCCAGTAAGCCTATTTAGAGGGATATAGATCCTTTTAATTTAGACAAAACATAAAGCACATTAAAAGTCGGATAGAGGTGGATTTGCCTCAATATTTTTCAGTTTTCTAAGATTTACATTTATTCTTTAAAAAAATACAAACTGAGCGACAAAATACTTGCTCTACAAAAGCAGAGAATAAAGATGGTGGCTTGTGGTTAACCATGGCACTCAGACTTCCAGATCTACTCCCCATTCCAACATAAAATGGGGAAGATTGAAACAAAGGGATTCTAGACCTGTGGATCACTAAGAATGAGAATGCCACAGTTTAAGCCACGATATTATCTTGGAATTTACATGGTGAGTGATGGAATGCTCTCAGCTCTTTCTGTGTCTGTCAATTTCTAGAGCACTGACAACCAAGATTAAAATCCCAAGAAAGGGATTGGAAGGTGGATTCTGCCTGGGCTGGTTGACCCAGGAAAGATAATACACATATACACACTGCAATCAGCTGTACAGGGCCTCATTTCTAAATATTAAAAGTCCTAAAATGAAAACTTCTAAAATGAGAAACAGACCAAAGCAAACGAACAAAAAAGGGAGTTAGAGGAAACAGAGATAATACAGGGAGCAAAACAGAATATCATCATCATGACCATCATGAACAGAACAATGAAAAACATCAATGAATGGTTGGAAGAAGTTGATGAAACTGCACAGAAAGCGGGTAAAATGTCAGGCCTTGGAAACAACAGAAAAGATGAAAACCCAGATCAGTTCTGGAGGTCCTACTTCATAACAGAATTGCCACAAAAGCCTGAAAAGTAATCATGGGGCAGGAAGTTATTTAAAACACAATGAAATGGAATTTGCTGTAGATGAGTTTCCAGAATGAAGGTGCCCACAAAATATAATAAATGAAAGAAAACATAGACAAACTCACATTACTGTGAAATTTCAGAGAACTGAGGTGCTGAGAAGATGCTAAAGCTTCCCTAAAGGAAATAAAACAAATAGAAAAGAAAGTAACAGATAGAGGCTCTGAAACAAGAATACATTTTCTCAACAGGAACACTGGATGGTGGATGATATTGGGGAAATATTTTGAAAATCCAAAAGAAAAATAATTTTCAATCTAAGAATTATATCTCATTAAAGCCTCAAACAAGTGAAAAGTGATGCTTAAGATGATGCTTAAGAGAATTCTTCAAATCCCAACTAAGCCAAGAGATAATATGTAAAACTAAAAATTAAAAACTGCAAGTATTAGCATGCTATTCAGAAATAGCAAGATAAGTGTCAAAAGAAACATCTAAAAGAGTTGAAAGCTATTAGTCTGGGGAATGGTACTTGAGGGCGGGGTTGGGGTGGGGAGGTAGACTGCTGGTTTTTTTTTTTTTACTTTTTAAGGCATGGTCATGTATTATTTATAAGAAAAATAAGAACTACATAAAAAAGAAATATGATGATTTCAAGAGGGATTTATATTTGAGCCTCAACATCAACTCATCCAAGTCTTAAGGTAACTATATGATTGATATGAAGAACCTAGCCACCTTTTATTAATATAAACTCTTCCAGAAATAATCCAGCAGATTTTTAATGCTTTACTCACTAAAGTGAGATTTTATGCTAGTTGAATACCAGTGATATAGAAAGCTCCTAAATAATTTTAGCTGCATAAATAAGCACTGACGTTTTAGCTTCAGAAATGCCCTTTTGAGACATCTTTCTATTGTGCCTCCCATAAAAATTTCTGTGCTCTTGTTGGCCTAAGTAGATGTGTGACACCTCTATCACTGAAAATTTCTCACTACTCTTCCTAAGAATGACATTATTCCAATTAAAAAAAGTACTAACTATAAGCCAGCTCTGATTAAAACTTTATACAGCGAGGGGAGTTAGGGTCTCTTATGTGTGATAATTTGAGTACTCTTTGTGTATAGCCTGTGGGAAGGGATCGTATAAACAAACAGCCTGGAGTGAAGAAACTCTCGCATCCTTTAGAGATTAATGTAGCACTCCTGTATCCATTTCAACAAACCTGCTTTTGTAGTTTCAGCAGCAAATGTAGTAGACATAGTATACTCTGGTCATTAAATAATTCTATAATCTTATAATTCTATAATCTTATTAACTGAGGATGGAATATTACCTACATTACAGAGTTATTATAAGGATTACATGAGATAATATTTGTAAGGTGTTCAATGCACTCCATGACATATTAGAGTTCACACAATGTTGTTTCTTAGTTTCTTCTTAAAATCCTTCCAACTTAAAATTTATCTTATGAGTGATTTATTTTCTATAATTTATTTAGCCTGTGGTCACAATGCTATTTCTTAAATCCTTATTTCGCCCCTTAAAAAGTTTAGGAAAATGCTGCTGATACTATTTTGCATTTAAATAGCCCCTTTCCTAGAGAGTATACAGGAGGAAAATACAGTGATGAAATCATCATTTTTAACATTTCCAAATATCATATAGGAAAATAAAATACATAAAAACAGGTGATCAGCATTTCTCAACACATATTCATTACTGATAGGAACCTACCATAATACTTTTTATATGGTTAAAAAAAATAGGCTGCATTAATATGATAAGAAGCTACAGCTTCTTATCTAAGTTTGGTCTTTTTTCTTTTTTTTTTTTCACACAACATATATTTATTCAGAAAAAATTTGCAATAAATTATAATAAAAAAGATGACACAAAATACAGAATCCCACTAGCAGCTTTGCTTAGTGACCAAGACATTTTTGGGAAATGTAACAAACCATTCATTACAGGGTAAAAATTAGGAAACAGTGAAAGGGAGACTAATGCAACATCATCACGAGGGGTTAAACCATTTCTTCCCTAAAACGATAGCTGCAGAGTCCTTCCTACCAGCTGGATCTAAACTCCTTACTTCAGAGGCGCTAGGAAGTAGTGCGTTATCTGAAACCCTCCAGTTGAGAGTCCCTCCATCAAGTCTCTCCCATCTTACTCTTCAACTGTGATGTGTTTTAAAGTCGTTGTGTCTAGAGCTGCTGTTAAACACTTTGAAGAAAAGTGCAGCTGCAATGTAAAATCCTTACATTTGTCAAATCTTCCTTTCATCCACCTGCAATATTGCATTCTTTACCCATGTAGACAGAGTCTTCGTGTGCTTTCTTACTGCTAATTTAGGACCTTCTCTGATGCCTTTACTGTCTTCTCTCTTCTCTTGTATATGAGATTTGTATTTGGTAAGGTCCCTGATGATCCAATTCAATCTTTATTTATTGCTCATGTACTTGGTACATGACTCGTATAAGATAACAAAGCAAAGGGCTGCCTTTAAAGGACCTACACAAAAAGAAGAGCTGGGTTAGATCCACTGCTGCCAGTTGAATCCTTGAAAAGGCTTGTTTAGAACTATATAAGAGATGGGGAAGATAACAGTATAGCTCAGTGCCTAGCCTATAGTATGTGCTCAATAAATTTGAGCTATTATTCCTTCCCAGAATAATTAACTACAAATACTTTAATCTATTTACTGTTATCTATTATTTGTATTTAGTTTTTTATTATTTGGATTACTGTTTGCTTCCATTTCCATTTAAAAAGTTTGTTAGGACCACAACCCCTAAAAGAAATTACCCCAGTGCCACTCTGCAGGGCACTATGTACAGTACACTTCCCACACCAAGTCCTCAGTCAGTGCTGCTGTGGGTTATGGTGAAAGAATTTTTAAGAACCTCTCTGCCTATGGTATAATAACTTCTGGGTTCTCTTCCTGTATTTCCAGTTCATTCAACCTCACCTCTAGTAGTCCATATTTTTTTCCATATGAGTGCTGCCAGAGCAAGCAGAGTGAATGACCATATATGTGGAATATTTGAGGATCTCAGAAAGGTGTCTGTCTCTCTTATATACCATCCTTCTTATCTTCTGAGTATTTCTTTTTAGTTCAAACAGAAGTATCATGCCCACTGATTACTTTAAAATAGATTCTCCTTTGACAAATGAGAAAATGTATGTACAGAAACTCAGTTAATAAATGGAGCTGGAATTAAAGCTCCAAAACCCAAGCAGGTTCTTTGCTCTTGGTATACTGTAATTTTACAAATACAGCTATCACTCAAAAGAAGAGATCATCTATTTCCTCAATTTCCTTTTGAAATAAAAAATTATAGAGATGATAACTACATATAGGGCCTATTACTACCAAATCTTTAAAAGGCTTAAGCTTCTGTTTTTCTGAAAAATTTCCAGTAGCTCAGGATGCTACATCCTTGATTCATGTTAGGGATTTAAATATGGACCAGAACCTTGAGCACAAAAGTATTATGAATTTATATATAAAAGTACAGGACCTCTGTTCTATAGCACACTTCCTGATGCTAATGTCAAGGTAAAGACTAGGGCCTCTAAGTTGCTACATTGAGCCCTCCTCCTTCATGACTGAGAAGAGATTTTCCTTTTCTTATCTATACATTTTTTTCTGGCTATGATGCCATTTTCCCCCAACCTCTCCCAATTCCATTCTTCCTCTCATTTCTCAGGCCAACTTGCTTTGGTCAACTGCATTAAATTTCTCATTTGTTCTCAAAGGGAAAACAAATCAGGAAGGGGAACAGGGAGGGAGAAAGTGACTAGACCAAAATGGCTGAAATCTTTATACTCCGTTTTCCATTTCAAACACAGAAGAGTGAAAGCTTCTCTATTAAGGGTTATTGTTGCGTTCACTTGGTAAGTTGTGTCCAACCATTTGTGACTCTTGGACTACAGCATGCCAGGCTTCCCAGTCCTTCACTATCTCCTGGAGTTTGCTCAAACTCACGTCCATTGAGTTGGTGATGCCATCCAATTATCTCATCCTCTGTCACTCCCTTCTCCTCCTGACCTCAATCTTCCTCGCCATCAGGGTTTTTTCCAGTGAGTTGGCTCTTCACATCAGATGGCCAAAGTATTGGAGCTTCAACTTCAGCATCAGTACTTCCAATGAATATTCAGGACTGATTTCCTTTAGGGTTGGCTGATTTGATCTCCTTGCAGTCCAAGGCACTCTCAAGAATATTCTCCAGCATCACAATTTGAAGGCATCGATTCTTCAGCTATCAGCTTTCATTATGGTCCATCTCTCACAACCATACATGTATACTGGAAAAACCACAGCTTTGACTAGATGGACTTTTGTCGACAAAGTCATGTCTCTGTTTTTTAATATGCTATGGTTGCTATAACTTTCCTTCCAGGATCAAGTGTCTTTTAATTTCATGACTCCAGTCACTGTCTGCAGTGACTTTTGGAGCCCAAGAAAATAATATCTGTCACTGTTTCCATTGTTTCCCCATCTATTTGCCATGAAGTGATGGGACCAGATGCCATGATCTTAGTTTTAAGAATGTTGAGTTTTAAGACAGCTTTTTCAATCTCCTCTTTCACTTTCATCAAGAAGCTCTTTAATTCTTCTTCACTTTCTGCCACAAGGGTGGTGTCATCTGCATATCTGTTATTGATATTTCTCCTAGAAATCTTGACTCCAACTTGTGCTTCATCTAGTCCAGAATTTCACGTGATGTGTCTGCATGTAAGTTAAATAAGCAGGGTGACAAAATAGAGCCTTGACATACTCCTTTCCCAATTTGGAACCAGTCCATTGTTCTATGTCCAGTTCTAACTGTTGTTCTTGACCTGCATACAGGTTTTTCGGGAGACAGGTCTGGTATTCCCTTTAATAGTTATTCCCTATTATTCCCTTTAATAACTTTCCACAGTTTGTTGTGATCCACACAGTCAAAGACTTTGGTGTAGTCAATAAAACAGAAGTAGATGTTTTTCTGGAATTCCCTTGCTTTCTCTATGATCCAACAAATGTTGCCAATTTGATCTCTGATTCCTTTGCCTTTTCTAAATCCAGCTTGTACATCTGGAATTTCTCAGTTCACATACTATTAAAGGTACGAAATAGCTAACAGAAGCAGAAGATATTAAGAAGAGGTGGCAAGAATACACAGAAGAACTTTACAAAAAAAGATCTTCACGACACAGATAATCACGAAGGTGTGATCACTCACACTCACATAGAGCCAGACATCCTGGAATGTGAAGTCAGGTGGGCCTTAGGAAGCATCACTACGAATAAAACTAGTGGAGGTGATGGAATTCCAGTTGAGCTATTTCAAATCCTAAAAGATGATGCTGTGAAAGTGCTGCACTCAATGTGTAAGCAAATTTGGAAAACTCAGCAGTGGCCACAGGACTGGAAAAGGTCAGTTTTCATTCCAATCCCAAAGAAAGGCAATGCCAAAGAATGCTCAAACTACAGCACAATTGCACTCATCTCACACACTAGTAAAGTAATGCTCAAAATTCTCCAAGCCAGGCTTCAACAATACATGAGCCATGAACTTTCATATGTTCAAGCCGGTTTTAGAAAAGCAGAGGAACCAGAGATCAAATTGCCAACATCCGCTGAATCATCAAAAAAGCAAGAGAGTTCAAAAAAACACATCTATTTCTGCTTTATTGACTATACCAAAGCCTTTGACTGTGTGGATCACAATAAACTGTGGAAAATTCTGAAAGAGATGGGAATACCAGACCACCTGACCTGCCTCTTGAGAAACCTGTATGCAGGTCAGGAAGCAACAGTTAGAACTGGACATTCAACAACAGACTAGTTCTAAATAGGAAAAGGAGTAAGTCAAGTCTGTATATTCTCACCATCCTTATTTAACTTCTATGCAGAGTACATCATGAGAAACGCTGGGCTAGAGGAAGCACAAGCTGGAATCAAGACTGACAGGAGAAATATCAATAACTTCAGGTATTCAGATGACACCACCTTTATGGCAAAAAGTGAAGAAGAACTAAAGAGCCTCTTGATGACAGTGAAAGAGGAGAGTGAAAAAGTTGGCTTAAAGCTCAACATTCAGGAAACTAAGATCATGGCATCTGGTCCCATCACTTCATGGCAAATAGATGGGGAAACAGTGGAAACAGTGGCTGACTTATTTTTCTGGACTCCAAAATCACTGCGGATGGTGATTGCAGCCATGAAATTAAAAGACACTTGCTCCTTGAAAGTAAAGTTATGACCCACCTAGATAACATATTTAAAAGCAGAGACATTACTTTGCCAACAAAGGTCCGTCTAGTCAAGGCTATGGTTTTTCCAGTGGTCACGCATGGATGTGAGAGTTGGACTATAAAGAAAGCTGAGCACCGAAGAATTGATGCTTTTGGACTGTGGTGCTGGAGAAGACTCTTGAGAGTCCCTTGGACTGCAAGGAGATCCAACCAGTCCATCCTAAAGGAGATCAGTCCTGGGTGTTCATTGGAGGGACTGATATTGAAGCAGAAACTCCAGTACTTTGGCTACCTAATGCAGAGCGCTGACTCATTTGAAAAGACCCTGGTGCTGGGAAAGATTGAGGGAGGATAAGGGCATGACAGAGGATGAGATGGTTGGATGGCATCGCCGACACAACGGACATGGGTTTGTGTGGACTCTGGGAGTTGGTAATGGACAGGGAGGCCTGGCGTGCTACAGTCCATGGGGTCACAAAGAGTCAGACACAACTGAGTGACTGAACCGAACTGAAGCGATGTCCTGGGTGATTTACATGCTCTGCTTCATTTAATTTTAAAAAATCCACTAGAACGGTGTTATCAACATTCCCATTTTATAGATGAGGAAACTGAGTCAAAGGGGCATTAGTGAAGTTACTAGTAAGTGAAAGAGATGCTATTTGTTGAGCGGATTTATGGACATTTAATAAAATTTTCAGAAACGGTCATTGACTATTTAGATTGTGGAGAAAAAAACACAATTTCAATTTTATCTAAAAAAAAAAAAGTATGTTACTTATATTTACTATGCAATGTCCTTGGTGTTTTACATGAATGGGTCCATTTAATTAAAAACAAAATCTACTAGGAATGTGTTATAAACATTCCCATTTTGTAAATGAGGAAACTGAGGTACAGAGGGATTAAAAAGTTAATAATAAATGAAAGACATTCTTGTTGGTCAGCAAATTTATATATACTTAGTAAAGTTTGTGGAAAAGGCATTGTCTATCTAGAATGCTGGGGGAAAATTTGATTTCTAATCAATTAAAAAAACAGAATTAAATATGTTACTGTGATGTATGAAGCAATGTCCAGGGTGTTTTACACGCTTTGCTTCAGTTCAGTTCAGTTGCTTAGTTGTATCCGACTCTTTGCGACCCCATGAATCGCAGCACACCAGGCCTCCCTGTCCATCACCAACTCCCAGAGTTCACTCAGACTCACGTCCATTGAGTCAGTGATGCCATGCAGCCATCTCATCCTCTGTCATCCCCTTCTTCTCCTGCCCCCAATCCCTCCCAGCATCAGAATCTTTTCCAATGAGTCAACTCTCCGCATGAGGTGGCCAAAGTACTGGAGTTTCAGCTTTAGCATCATTCCTTCCAAAGAAATCCCAGGGCTGATCTCCTTCAGAATGGACTGGTTGGATCTCCTTACAGTCCAAGGGACTCTCAAGAGTCTTCTCCAACACCACAGTTCAAAAGCATCAATTCTTCGGCGCTCAGCTTTCTTCACAGTCCAACTCTCACATCCATACATGACCACTGGAAAAACCATAGCCTTGACTAGACGGACCTTTGTTGGCAAAGTAATATCTCTGCTTTTAAATATGCTATCTAGGGCTCAGTACAGCTCCGGCCGCCGTGCTGGCTGGTTCTCATATACCTTGTTCTCTGCTGGCTGTGGGGGCTTCGCGCCACAGCCGTTAGTCATGTCGGATTCTGGAAGTTACAGTCAGTCTGGGGGTGAGCAGCAAAGTTATTCTTCCTATGGAAATCAAGGCAGCCAAGGTTATGGACAAGCACCACAAAGCTATTCTGGCTATGGACAAACTACTGACTCTTCATATGGACAGAACTATAGCGGCTACTCCAGTTATGGACAAAGCCAATCAGGTTATTCACAGTCCTACAGTGGTTATGAGACTCATACAGAGCTCATACAACCAGCAATCTTATAATAACCAGGGACAGCAAAACATGGAATCATCAGGAGGCCAAGGTGGAAGAGCACCTTCATATGACCAGTCAGACTATGGTCAACAAGATTCATATGACCAGCAGTCAGGCTATGATCAACATCAACACTCTTACGATGAGCAGTCAAATTATGATCAGCAGCATGATTCCTATAATCAAAACCAGCAGTCCTACCATTCATAAAGGGAAAATTACAGCCACCACACACAAGATGATCGTTGTGATGTGAGTAGGTATGGAGAAGATAATAGAGGATATGGTGGGTCACAGGGAAGAGGTAGAGGGCATGGGGGATATGACAAGTATGGAAGAGGTCCTATGACAGGATCAAGTGGTGGTGACCGCAGTGGCTTCAAAAATTTTGGTGGTCACAGGGATTATGGACCCAGACCAGATGCTGATTCAGAATCTGATAATTCAGATAACAACACAATCTTTGTACAAGGACTTGGGGAGGGTGTGTCTACAGATCAAGTGGGGGAGTTCTTTAAACAAATAGGAATCATCAAGACAAGTAAAAACACTGGAAAACCAATGATAAATCTATACACAGACAAGGACACAGGAAAGCGAAAAGGGGAGGCAACAGTATTGTTTGATGACCCTCCTTCAGCTAAGGCAGCCATTGACTGGTTTGATGGAAAAGAATTCCACGACAATATCATTAAAGTGTCCTTTGCCACCAGAAGACCTGAATTCATGAGACGAGGTGGAAGTGGAGGTGGGCGACAAGGCCGTGGAGGATATAGAGGTCGTGGAGGCTTTCAGGGGAGAGGTGGAGACCCCAAAAGTGGGGACTGGGTTTCCCCTAATCCATCATGTAGAAATATGAACTTTGCTCGAAGGAATTCTTGTAATCAGTGCAACGAGCCCAGACCAGAGGACTCTCGTCCCTCAGGAGGAGATTTCCGAGGAAGAGGCTACGGTGGAGAGAGGGGCTACAGAGGCCGTGGGGGCAGAGATGGAGACCGAGGCAGCTACGGTGCAGACAGAAGTGGGGGTGGCTATGGTGGAGACAGAAGTGGCAGTGGTGGCTACGGAGGAGACAGAAGTGGGGGTGGCTATGGTGGGGACCGGGGAAGTGGCTATGGTGGGGACCATGGTGGGGGCTATGGAGGAGACCGAGGAGGCAACTATGGAGGAGACCGAAGTGGCGGCTATGATGGAGACTGAGGCGGAGGCTATGGTGGAGACCGAGGCGGAGGCTATGGAGGAGACCGGAGGAGGCTATGGAGGAGACCGAAGTGGGGGTGGGGGGTTATGGAGGACACCATGGCAGTAGCAGAGGCTACGGTGGGGATCAAGGTGGCGGCTACGGAGGACACCGAGGTGGCTATGGAGGCAAAATGGGAGGAAGAAACGACTAGAAATGATCAGTGCAACCGACCATACTGATGACTATTTTGAATGTTCCTTTGTCTCTGACAAGATCCATAGAGAAATTGCCAGAGTTTTGCCTGCTGCTTTCCTCGTGGCCTCTTCTTGGGTAGTGAAATTAAATGACATTTGAATTTTTATTTGGGCGGGAGGGTGGGGACAGTTTTTCTTTTAGAAATGTCAGTTGAAATATCCCCCTTTAGTTTCCAGCCTTCTCCTTCTCAGCTCTTGAAGCTAAGTGCGTTGTAAAATATTGCCAAAATGGGAAGTGTTTTGTAATACTGCAATAAAGAATGCTTGTTTTGTGGGAAGAAAAAAAAATGCTATTTATGTTGGTCATAACTTTTCTTTCAAGAAGTAAGCATCTTTTAATTTCATGGCTGCAGTCACCATCTGCAGTGATTTTGGAGCCCCCCCAAAAAAGTCTGACACTGTTTCCTCTGTTTCCCCATCTATTTCCCATGAAGTGATGGGACCAGATGCCATGATCTTCGTTTCCTGAATGTTGAGCTTTAAGCCAACTTTTTCACTCTCCACTTTCACTTTCATCAAGAGCCTTTTTAGTTCCTCTTCACTTTCTGCCATAAGGGTGGTGTCATCTGCATATCTGAGGTTATTGATATTTCTACTGGCAATCTTGATTCCAGCTTGTGCTTCTTCCAGCCCAGCATTTCTCATGATGTACTCTACATAGAAGTTAAATAAGCAGGGTGACAATATATAGCCTTGACCTACTCCTTTTCCTATTTGGAACCAGTCTGTTGTTCCATGTCCAGTTCTAACTGTTGCTTCCTGACCTGCATATAGGTTTCTCAAGAGGCAGGTCAGGTGGTCTGGTATTCCCATCTCTTTCAGAATTTTCCACAGTTTATTGTGATCAGAACATTTTTCTTTCAATTAAGTGAAGCAGAGCATGTAGAACAACCAGGACATTGCTTAATAGATCTAAGTAACATACTTAGTGTTGTTTTTTTTTTAATAGAATTGAAGTCGAGTGTTTTTTCCCCATCAATCTATGTAGACAATGACCTTTCCCACAAAGTTTACTATGTATACATGGATATGCTCACCAAAACGCATCTGTTTCACTTACTAGCAGCTTCATTAAGGCCTGTGCCTCAGAATCCTCATCTATAAAGTGGGAATCTTGATAACACCTTCCTCGTAGATTTTCTTTTTAATTAAATGAAGCAAAGCATGTAAAACACCCAAGACACTGGTTAGTAGATCTAACTAATATAATTAATTTGTTTTTTTAAAAAAACAGAATTGAAATCGAGATTTTATTTTGCTCACAATCTAGATAGTCAAAGCCCTTTCCCATGCATTTTACTCAGTATCGGTAAATACTCACCAAAAACATTTCTTACACTTACTAGTATCTTCATTAAGGCCTCTAGCTTCAGTTTCCCCATCTATAAAATGAGAATGTTGATAATACCTTCTTCGTAGATTTCCTTTTCAATTATATGAAGCAGAGCATGTAAAACACCCAGGACATTGCTTAGTAGATCTAAGTAACATGTTTCATATTGTTTTTTTTTTTTCCTTAAATAGGGAGAATTGAAATCAAGTTTTATATCGCCCTCAATCTAGATAGACAATGCAATTTCCTACAAACTTTACTAACTATACATGAATATGCTCACCAAAAACCATCTCTTTCACTTACCAGTAACTTAGTTAATGCCTCTATACCTCAGTTTCCTCATCTATAAAATCACAATGTAAAGAAAACCTTCCTTGTAGATTTTCTGTTTAATTTAATGAAGCAGAGCATGTAAAACACCCAGGACATTGCCTAGCAAAACTAAGTAACATACTTAATTTTGGTTTCCTTTTTTTAATAGATATAATGAAATCGAGATTCCACCCCCAATAATCTAGGTAGATAAATCCCTAAGCCACTAAGTTTACTAAGTATACATAAATAGGCTCCCCAAATCATCTCTCTTCACATTCTAGAAAATTCAATAACTCTGTGCCTCAGTTTCTTCATCTATGAGATGGGACTGTTGATAACAGCTTACTCATAGATTTTTCTAAATTAAATGAGGCATATCATGTAAAACAACTAGGACGTTGTTTAGTAGATTTAAGTAACATAGTTAATTTGGGGTTTTTTTAGAAGGGAGAATTGAAATCGAGTATTTTTCTGCAATAAACTAGATAGAAAATGCCTTTTCACATGAAGTTTTCTAAGTATAGATAAATATGCTCACCAAAATGCATTCTTTCATTACTAGTAACTTCATTAAAGCCTCTGTGCCTGTATCCTCATCTATAAAATGGGAATGTTGATAATGCATTCCTTGGAGATATTTTTTATTAATTAAATGAAATAAGACATGTAATACACCCAGGACATTGCTTAGTAGATCTAACTAACACACCTAATTTGGGTTTTGCTTTTAAACAGAGAGAATGAAAATCGAGATTTATCTTGCTCATAATCTAGATCGTCGAAGCTCTTTCCCACGATTTTACTAAGAAGTATCCATAAATATGCTCACCAAAAATAATCTTTCACTTACTATTAACTTCATTAATGCTTCTGTGCCTCAGTTTCCTCATCTTTAAAATGGGAAGGTTGAAAACACCTTACTCGTAGATTCATTTTTTAATTAAATGGATCCAATCACGTAAAAGACCCTGGACAATGCTTAATCTAAGTAACATACTTAATTTTGTTTTTCTTTTAATACACAATATGGAAAATGAGGTTTTTCCCACAAAATCTAGATAGATAATGCCCTTTCCCACAAAGTTTACTAAGTATAGATAAATATGTTGTCCAAAAAGCATCTCTTTCACTAAGCAGTAACTTTATTAATGACCCTGTACCTCAGTTTCCTAATCTATATATAACACATTCCTCATAGGTTTTTCTTTAATTAAATGAAGCTGAGTATGTAAAACACCCAGGACATTGCTTCATAGATCTAAGTAACATAGGTAGTTCTGCTTTTTTTAATAGACAGATTAGAAATTGAGTTTATTTCCCTGACAATCTATGTACCAATGCCCTTTCCACAAAGTTTACTAAGTATACCTAAATTTGCTGACCAAAAAGTAGCTCCTTCACTTACTATTAACTTCTTTAATACCTCTGTGCCTCAGTTTCCTCATCTATAAAATGGGAATGTTGATAACACCTTCTTCATAGATTTTCTTTTCTATTAAATGGACCCAATCATGTAAAACACTAAGGATGTGGCTTTGATCTAAGTAACATACTTAATTATGTTGTTTTTTTCAATACAGAATATTGAAAGCGAGTTTTTCCCCAATAATCTAGATGGATAATGCCCTTTCCCACAAGGTTTACTAAGTGTAGATTAATATGCTTTCCAAAAAGCATCTCTTTCACCAACTTGTAACTTTAATAATGCCTGTTTCTCAGTTTCCTCATTGGTAAAATGGGAATGTTGATAACACAATTCTTGTAGATTTTCTTTTTTTTAATTAAATGAAGCAGATCATGTAAAACACCCATGACATTGCTTAGCAGATCTAAGTGAAATGCTTAATTCTTTTTTAATAGATAGAATTCAAATCGAGTTGTTATCCCTAGCAATCTAGATAGGCAAGTCAACCTTGAAGAGTGGGGCAAGGGGCCATTCCTTTGACTGTGAAGGTAACTGTGGACCTCTGCATACTGGGCTGGACGCAGCTCCCCACCTCTGGCTGCAGGCACTCTGCAATGGGGCATGTTTGCCCTTCACTGGGACTGTGTTGTAGATCAGGAAGAGTTTCCATCTTCTCCATTGCTGCCTTTTTCTCCTGCACCTCATCTCCCTCCCCTCCCTTCTCCCCACTCCATCCTCCCCCTCTATCTCTCCTCTAACTTCTGGAATTCCCTGTCTCCACTGGGAAGTGCCAAATGAAAGCCAGGCCAGACTGAGGGTTGTATGGTTGTTCAAGAGGTATTTACACGTGTCTTGAGGCATGTGAATATCCTGAATATTAAGAATAGCTCCTATGAGTCCTGTGCTTGACATTGTATTTGATTTATCCTGTTTCTACCTACTCCCTCATCATCCCCCTTTTAAAAGAAGTCAAACCAGGGTGGAATTGCTCAGTGTCACTCCGTGACAAGCTCTGCACTGCCCTGATGATGAAGCGGTTCCACTCACTGCACTTTCACATGTGGCCCCTCTTCTACCAGTGGGCTGGAACAGAGAAGCACGAGTAGGTGGACAGAGCCCGGGCTGCTCTATCAGCCAGCCTGCCTTTGAGGGCGACGGGGATTTGATCAGACAGCCTCTTAGGTACATTTATCCTGGAGAATATTAATCATTTTTGTCATTAATTCTGTTGATAAATTCTTTAAACCTCTTTTCTCTTTTTTTTCTTCTGCCATGCTGCATGGCATGTGGGATCTTAGTTTCCCCCACCAGGGATTGAACCAGTGTTCCCTGCAGTGGAAGTGCAGAGCTTAACCACTGGACTGCCAAGGAAGTCCCTCAACTATTTCATTCTTAATGACACTTTAGTGCAGGTGTGGAGGAGAAGAGGTGACATTTGTGTGTGCATCACTAACATACTCCTTGGAAGCTTGTCTTTGGGAGGAGTAGTTGCTTACATCGTGGGCAGTAACACATTGGCATTGAAGATTTCCAGTAAAACTTTATTTATATTTTATGCAGAAGAAAAAAAGAAAAGAAGTCTGGTTATTCAAAAGAAAGGTCCAAGGAAAGGAGGATGAAAAAGTCATCCAAAAGAAAACACAAGAAGCATTGTGCCGACAGTGACAGTGACTCTGATTCCCACACAGACTCCAGTGGTAAGAAAGCCAATACCATTCTGCCTGCCTTGCTTTCAAGTTTTACTTCTTGAAAGCAGACATTAGAAGAAGGTACTTAATAATAGCCAAGAGTTGTTGTTTTTTTTTTAACAGCCAAGAGTTTGGAACACTCACTGACTCAGCGTCAGGGACCCTGCTCGGTGCCTGATGTGCACTATTGCTGCTTAGTCAACGCAGTCACTGTAGGACGCATCTTCGAGCTGGGGAGACAGAGGACCCGAGCAGGTTATAAGAACCGCCTGCACCCAGGGTCACGCAGTTGGGATTCAGAGCTAAGCCGTGTGACTCCAGAGTGGTTGTGTGTAGCTGCACAAGGCCCGTGGCAGAGAACCAAGTTGGGGTCAGTCTGTGAGACATGTGGTGCCAAACCAGGCCATAGGGGGCTGCATCAGCCCAGTGGAGCGGCTCTTTTGTGAGATACTCACACTCAGTGGGCAGCTTTGTGCGATCCTCAAAGAGGCACAGCATAGGGGACCCTTCAGGCCAGCAGCTGATTTCTGGAAGACACTTCCTGTGGGGCTGCATCACGACACAGCCCCCTTTTTGTGCCCTCCCCGGCTGGTGATTGACAGAGGGTGCCTCCTCTGGGACACATTACAGGCAGGCCCCCTTCCTCTGATGTCACCTTTCTTCCTCCCTGCTGGAAGACTGAGCTTTCCTGAAGCACAGATCTGAGCATGGCAGTCCCTGCTTAAAATCCTTCCAGAGCTCTCCTTGGCTCCAGGGTAAAGTCAGATCCCTGGTGATCACTGGCTCTCTCATCACATGTACACCGTCGCTGTCCTGGAGCATCTTGTGCGGCCTCAGAGTGACTTTCATCTCCTCATATTGCATGTCCTTTCTCCTGACTCTGCCATGTGGTACAGAGTCTGGCTGCCTACAGTCCAATCTCTCCTCGCACACAGCTTGGCCTACTGGCTGCAGAGATGGACGTGCATTACTCTTGTAATAAAGCTGACTTGAGGCAGAACTGGCTTAAGAGTCACCTCTTCATGGTCAACCATTCCTCACCCACCCTCCCGAAATCAGCCTGATGGTGAGACTCCTCTGTGTGCCTAGGTCACCCCCTTCCCTCCCCACTTCCCTGTCACTCAGATTCTACTGACCCCCTTCCCTCTGTCTCCTCCACTAGACTGACGCATCCCCGCAAACACACACATCACGAAGATACTCAGACATCCAGAAAAGTGAAGGGAGTAGTGTCATTAATGCCGTATACAGTGCTTGTCACTCACTCAGGTGTAACATCTGTTAGCATTTTGACATTTGCTTCAGATAGGGATTTTTTGTTGTCATTGAGATATTCCAGGTAAAATACACTAAGTATTTCAGTATGCACCTCATTGAAAAAAGGACATTTTCTTAAATACAATACCACTATCTCACCCAATTAAGTTAATAATTCCTCATATAATCTAATACCCAGTGTAACTTTAATGTCTATGCTTCTAATGCCTAGCATGGTTCATGACATAAATGTTGAATGAAGAAATCTCTGTGATACAACAAATGGGACAGCAAAAGCATGTCTACCTGGTCAGAGATGTTGATGTTTAAGGGCTAAACATTTTATCAATTTTCATGTGTTTTTCTTTTCATATGAAGATAACAAAAGCAAGACAAAAAACAAGCCCAGATAAAGGAAAGGAAACACAGATGACCAGGTGTTTTCCTATCATTTTTATTATGGAAAAAGTCAAATATATACACAAGTATAGAGAACAGTGTAATGATCTCTCATTTACATACCAACTTGAAGAATCACCAACTTATGGGAAGTTGCCACCATCCCCATTTATTGTGAAACAAAACCCAGATGTCATTTCATGTATAAACAAATTAGCATGTATCTCTAAAAGAGAGACATTCTTTTTTCAACATAACCATATTACCATTACTGTGCCCCAAAATTTGACAGTAATTCCTCAGTTCATTTTTCCTTTTGTTTGTAGCCTGACAGTTTCACATGAGGAGGACAGCATGAAGAAAGCCGAGGTCTCATTGCTTCTTTTCAATGATCCATTCATCTGGAATATTAAGCAAGGCCTCCGTCTTGCTTCCAGCAGCACTCAACGGAAAGGTTTCCTTTTAGTGTTTAATCATCAGGAACTGGGGTCCTCTCAAGGATTCTGAATGAGACAGAATACATTTGAAGGCATGATTGTCACTCCCGAGCCAGGGATGACAATAATATGGCTCCTGTGGCGGGGGCAGGGGAGAAAAGGGACAAGAGCCTTTCTGGACTTGATGGAGTCTCCTGTGTTTCCTTTGGGCCAGAATGGTTTGTTCGTCTCTATCCTCCACAAAAAGGGAGAGCAGTGAACAGAATCTGGAGCATCTAGAACAAAAGTAGGGGAATGTTTGGATGCTGCCTTCCCAGAAAGCCCTATGAACAGTAGTTTCTTAGGAAGATTCCTTTAGAGTCCAGGCTTATGCCTGAGCTCCTCATCATGCATGGAGCTTGGCCCGTTCTGCTCACAGCATTCTCTCACTCGAGACTTTCCCCACCTCATCTTTCACCTCTATGTGCCTGAGAAGTGCAGAGCCCAGTCATAGTGACTCAGGATGTCACCTCATGAAAAGGGGACCAGCTTGACATTCCTTACCAATTCTTTTTTTTTTTTTTTTTGACACCAGTTTTATTTACTTTTGGCTGGGCTTGGTCTTTACTTCCCATGGACTTTCTCTAGGTGCAGCAGGCAGGGGCTACTCTAGTTGTGCTGTGGAGGCTTCTCATATGGTGGCATCTCATTGTGGGGCACGGGCTCTAGGGCGTGCAAGCTTCACTAGTGGCAGCCCTCAGGCTCAGTCGTTGCAGCACATGGGACTTGTTACTCTGTGACACATGGGATCTTCCCAGACGAGGGATCGAACCCATGTTCCCTGCATTGGCAGGCCAATTCTTAACCACTGGGCCACCAAGGAAGCCCTCAGCAATTCTTATCCATACAGTACTAACCCCATTTCGCATATAAAAACAAGTATACAGGAGAATTCACATCTTTCCTGAAAATACCCCCTAAACGCCCCATAAAAACAGTGTTCTGTTTTCATTTCTTCAGTTGATCTATCAGGCATTTGGTGAAGTGTTCTTGCGGTGCTATGAAAAATTTGAATCTGGCAGAAAAACACCTTAGAAAAACTGTCATAGGAAACAGGTCTTACAAGACAGGGGCTACAAAATGAATGCTGTAGACAGGGGCCCTTGCCAGGCCAAACCAAGCTAACACAAAGGAGGGCATAGGTGGAGGGGCAAGGGTGGCGTGGGGGGCCTGGGTGTTTGGGGCTGCAGTGGCAGCAGAAGCAGCCAACTCCAACTGGGCCTGAAAACAATGTAGCCCTTTGGGGTCCATACAGGACTATGACGAGAGCGTGACCCAAGGCCACAGGGGACATATGCCTGAGAATTACAGCCCTCTGATATCGCCAACCCTTGGCCTCCCACTCGTAAGCCTTGGGCAGTTAAGGTCTTGAGAGAAAAACGCAACATGCAAATCTATATGCCACTGATGAAATGGAAGAAACTGTTTCATTGCTAAAATACTGTAGGAAGGTTAACGCTGCATCCCTCCGTCCAGCCCATCCTTAGGGATGGTGACTGTATGTGCCAAGCTCTGGTCTAGGCTTACTGCTTTGCTCCTGTCCTCTCACTTTTAGTGTTCTTGGATCATGTTCCACGACTTACATGTAAGCCCGCCGGCGAACAGTACCGTGTCCCTGCTGTCAATGCTTTGCCTGGTAACAGGATAAAGAAATGTTCGTGCTCTAACAGCAGTCCAGCTGCTGTGCCCCTCCTCACTAGGGACAGTGTCACCCTGGTCTTTGGAGCTGCGCATGGTAAAAACTCAACCCCTTTCACAGTCATAATGAGGGAAACAGCACCAATTTAAAGGCCATCTTCAGTCTGAACTAAATGATTAATAGGAAGGAACATGTTGGCTTTTTAGACAGAACAATGACTGAGGGGGGCTTTTATCCGTCTAAACTTCTGAGAGTTAGAAAGGTGGTCTGGCAAGGGGGCCCAGGGGGCTTGTGACTTGTCTTACTGGGACATGAGAGTTGCTGAAGCTCTGGATACTGCCTTAATATTTTAGTCTTGAATGCTAAGGAAAGTTCACCTAACTAGGTTCAACTTCATTCTAACTCAGTTTCTGCCCAGCCAATAATTGGAGGGAAAGAGGCAGACCACCGTCATTTCTGCATTCGCCAACCTGTCCCCACCCTCCAGCTTTTGTGGGCTCAGGACACTGTCAGCTGATTCGGTTCTACCCTCAGGTTCAGGATTCTAGATGGACGGTGATGTTGCCTGGAGTGGGGAAACACCATAGTCCTACCAGCCCTTCACCTCACCTAGGAGAGTCCAACACCATCAGGTGATCTAAGGCAGGAGAGTGGAACTAGGCATTTTAGAACAAGGTCAGCCACAGTGTGGCACCCCCGTGTTCACTGCAGCATTACCTGCAACAGCCAGATAAGGAAACAACCTCACTGTCTATGCACAGATGCATGGACAAAGAACACGTGTATACAGGCACGGCTCAGAGATACCGTGGGTTTGGTTCCAGACCACAGCAATGAAGCAGATAGCACTACACCATCATCCACATGAATTTATCTTCCCAATACATATAAATGTCATTTTACACTGTATTTGTAGTCTATTAAGTGTGCAATAGCATTATGTCTTTGGAAAAGGCAATGGCACCCCACTCCAGTACTCTTGCTAGAAAATCCCATGGACAGAGGAGCCTGGTGGGCTGCAGTCCATGGGGTCATGAAGAGTCGGACACGACTGAGCAACTTCACTTTCACGTTTCTCTTTCATGCATTGGAGAAGGAAATGGCAACCCACTCCAGTGTTCTTGCCTAGAGAATCCCAGGGACGGGGGAGCCTGATGGGCTACCATCTATGGGGTCACACAGAGTCAGACACGACTGAAGTGACATAGCAGCAGCAGCAGCAGCATTATTTCTTAGAAAACAGCATGAATACCCCAATTTAAAAATACTGCTAAAAAATGTTAACCATCATCTGAGCCTTCAGCAAATTGGAATATTTTTGCAATAGTAACAGACTATTGATCACAGATCACCATAACAAATATAACAATGATGAAAAAGCTTGAAATATTGCCAAAGGACCAAAATGTGACAGAGGCAAGAAGTGAGCAAATGCTTTTGGACGAATGGCACCACTGGACTTGCTAGATGCAAAGTGGCCACAAACCTCAATGTGTAAACAAGAAATGCAATAT
Organism: Capra hircus; assembly: GCF_001704415.2. Taxonomy (NCBI): domain Eukaryota; kingdom Metazoa; phylum Chordata; class Mammalia; order Artiodactyla; family Bovidae; genus Capra; species Capra hircus. The sequence continues at coordinate 13,499,274 of NW_017189517.1, read as the reverse complement.
CTGCAAAGTGCATTAAAGTCAAGCACAATAAATGAGATATACCTGTATATACAATGGAATATTATTCAACCACAAAAAGGAAACTGAATTTGCCACAACATGGATAAACCTGGTTCATAGCCAACACAATCTTGAGAAAGAAAAATGGAACTGGAGGAATACTTCAGGCTATACTACAAAGCTGCAGTCATCAAGACAGCATGGTACTGGCACAAAGACAGAAATATCAATCAGTGGAACAAAATAGAAAGCCCAGAGATAAATCCACGCACCTACGGACACCTTATCTTTGACAAAGGAGACAAGAATATACAATGGAGAAAAGACAATCTCTTTAACATGTGGTGCTGGGAAAACTGGTAAACCACTTGTAAAAGAATGAAACTATAACACTTTCTAACACCATACACAAAAATAAACTCAAAATGGATTGAATATCTAAATGTAAGACCAGAAACTATAAAACACCTAGAGGAAAACAGTCAAAACACTCTCTGACATAAATCACAGCAGAATCCTCTATGACCTACCTCCCAGAATACTGGAAATAAAAGCAAAAATAAACAAATGGGACCTAATTAAAATTCAAAGCTTTTGCACAACGAAGGAAACTATAAGCAAAGTGAAAAGACAGCCTTCAGAATGAGAGTAAATAATAGCAATGAAGCAACTGACAAAGACTTAATCTCAAAAAGATACAAGCAACTCCTGCAGCTCAATTCCAGAAAAATAAAAGACCCAATCAATAATGAGCCAAAGAAGTAAACAGACATTTCTCCAAAGAAGACATACAGATGGCTAACAAGCACATGAAAAGATGCTCAACATCACTCATTATCAGAGAAATGCAAATCAAAACCACAATGAGGTACCATTTAACGCCAGTCTGAATGGCTGCGATCCAAAAGTCTACAAGCAATAAATGCTGGAGAGGGTGTGGAGAAAAGGGAACCCTCTTACACTGTTGGTGGGGATGCAATCTAGTACAGCCACTATGGAGAACAGTGTGGAGATTCCTTAAAAAACTGGAAATAGAACTGCCATATGACTCAGCAATCCCACTGCTGGGCATACACACGAGGAAACCAGAATTGAAAGAGACACGTGTACCCCAATGTTCATCGCAGCACTATTTACAGTAGCCAGGACATGGAAGCAATTAGATGTCCATCAGCAGATGAATGGATAAGAAAGCTGTGGTACATATACACAATGGAGTATTACTCAGCCATTAAAAGGAATACATTTGAATCAGTTCTAATGAGGTGGATGAAACTGGAGCCTATTATACAGAGTGAAGGAAGTCAAAACGAAAAACACCAATACAGTATACTAACGCATATATATGGAATTTAGAAAGATGGCAACGATGACCCTATATGCGAGACAGCAAAAGAGACACAGATGTATAGAACAATCTTTGGACTCTGTGAGAGAGGCGAGGGTGGGATGATTTGAGAGAATAGCACTGAAACATGTATATTTTCATACGTGAAACAGATCGCCAGTCCAGCTTCGATGCATGAGACAGGGTGCTCAGGGCTGGTGCACTGGGATGACCCTGAGAGATGGGATGTGCAGGGAGGTGGGAGGAGGGGTTCAGGATGGGGAACACATGTACACCCATGGCTGATTCATGTCAATGTATGGTAAAACCACTACAATATTATAAAGTAATTAGCCTCCAATTAAAACAAATAAATTTTTTCAAATAAAAAAAATAGGAAAGTAAAAGGGACAATTACTGTTTGAGGGCTAGTTTATTTGAAGCCAGCAGCAGCTCAGGTTTAGGATGAATTTTAAAGAACAGATAAGAACAATATTATACTTTGTTGACATGGGGAAGCATTTAGAGTATTTTTCAGCTAGTTTTAAAAAGCAACTTAAAGAATAAAGTGACGATTCTACATTTAAAGAAAAGAAATGGTGAAGGGGTTCAAAGGCACAAACAAGTCATGGGGGATGTGTAATGTACAGGGTTGTAACTACAGTTAATAATATTTGTATTGTCTATTTGAAAGTTGTTGAATGAGTAGCTATTAAAAGTTCTCATTATAAGAAAAATTTTGCTGTGGTGATGGTGTTAACTAGACTTATTGTGGTCATTTCAGTGTATAAGATAACTGAATCACTATGTTATACACCTGAAACTAATATAATGTATCTCAGTTCAGTTCGTTACACAGGCGTGTCTGACTTTTGCAACCCATGGCCTGCAGCACATCAAGCTTCCATGTCCATCAACAACTGCCATAGCTTGCTCAAACTCATGTCCATCGAGTCCGTAATGCCATCCACCATTTCATCCTCTTGTCTACTTCGCCTCCTGCCTTCAATCTTTCCCATCATCAGGGTCTTTTCCAATGAGTCAGTTCTTCCTATCAGGTGGCCAAAGTATTGGAGCTTCAGCATCAGTCCTTCCAATGACTATTCAGTACTGATGTCCTTAGGATTGACTGGCTTGATCTTGCACTTCAAGGGACTCTAAAGAGTCTTCTCCAACACCACAGTTCAAAAGCATCAATTCTTCGGCACTCAGCCTTCTTCACAGTCCAACTCTCACATCCACACATGACTCCTGGAAAAACCATAGCTTTGACTAGCCGGATCTTTGTCGGCAAAGTAATGTCTCTGCTTTTTAATATGCTGTCTAGGTTGGTCATAGCTTTTCTTCCAAGGAGCAAGTGTCTTTTCATTTCATGGCTGCAGTGATTTTTCGAGCCCAAGAAAATAATGTATGTCAATTGTATCTCAATAAAAAAAAATTTTTTTAAGTGAAGGTGGGGTCACACAAAGGCTTTTCCCAGGATGTCTGGCAACTATTAACAAAACCATGTCAAATAAACCACACCGTCTGCTCAGCATCTTAGTTAATGGTATTTACATGGCATTTAATCTTTTTGGAAGTTCCCAGACTACAAATTGTGACAGTGGAAGCCTCCTCTCCTTGCCTGACTCCTCATTTTTGCTCTGTGATTTTAGGATTAAGGATCCTTTCTCTACATGAGTACATAAAGAAGACCAGTGTAATAGAGCTCATTTTAAAAGTGAAAGTGTTAGTCACTAGGTCATGTCCAAATCTCTGCAATGCCGTGGACTGTAGCCCACCAGGGTCCTCTGTCCATGGAATTTTTTAGGCAAGAATAGTGTGGTGGGGTGCCATTTCCTCCTCCAGGGGATCTTCCCAATGCAGGGATAGAACCCAGGACTCCTGCATTGCAGGCAGATTCTTTATCATTTGAGCCAATAAGAAAGCGCAATAGAGCTCATTTCGGGAGGATTCAAATGGACCAGTGGTACAAACCAAAATGTACCAGAGCCCACAGTGGGGTATGTGGGCCAGCATTAGGTCTCTACTCCCAAGAGTGTTTACACAAAGGAAGTCTGTTATATTTGCAAAAGACAAAGGGGAAAACATTAAGAGTTTCTTCTTGGGAGTTCCCTCGGGGTCTAGCGGTGGGGATTCTGAGCTTTCACTGCCATGACCCAAGTTCACTCCCTCATCAGGGAACTGAGATCCTGAAAGGCACGTGCTGTGGAAAAAAAAAAAAAAAAAACAGCAGTAACAAAAATGAGTTTCTTCTCATCACTAGAAAAATCATCTGTAACTGTATGGTGATGGACCTTAACTACACTCGCGGTAATCATTTTGTAATGTATGCAGACAACAAATATTATGTTACACACCTGAAACTAATGTACATCAGTTATACCTCATTGGAAAAGAAGAAAGAGAAAAGGAGGTTCTTGGGTATTCATGCTGTAGTTTGGACATAGATGAGAACATTGTCTCTTTTCCCTTGTTTCTTGTTGCCCTTTCGCCCTTCAGACTCCTCTAAGAGACCACTGTGTAAAGCCAGGAGAAGCAAGTCACCAAAATGTCAGGTTTTCCTTCCCTGTGAGTTTTCTTTGCCTGTGTGACAGAGCAGAGGCCTGGGCCTCCCAAGGCCTGGCCAGACTGACTGTGAGCCCAGCCCCTGGCCTTAGGCTCCCAGCCCAGGTTTCCAGACCCGTCACTCCAACCCCTATCAGGTCTGCAGCCCAGGTCCATCACAACCCTCACTCAGGGGCTCTGCAGCAACGCTAATAATAAAACTTTCCTGATTTTTCCTCCTACTAGAGCTTCTTTGACACAACTTAAGGTTTCCTGTGGTCTCTAGTATTCACCTGCTGATCTCATGACCTAGAAGTAAGTCATCACTACTTGAGGAAATGAAAAAGTACTTCAGATTAACACAGGTCCAAATCTACCCTGAATTGACCCCACCAACACCAAACAAATTCCACAAAACCCACTTGTTCCTAACTGTACCACAAAAAGTGGTTTAAAAAAAATCCTTAGATTAGAAATTCCTCGAGAGAATATTCACTTCTGCATTTGATCGTTTCATAACATTGAATCTGTGTGATATCTTCAAGGCATAAGTAGACTATATATTACAATTCTATTTTTTACCCTGTTTGGGTCACTGGAAATTTGTCTGTAATTGTTCATTTTTGGTTTTGTTTTCACTGACAAATTTAGCACTGCCACTCCCTACCTTGCATTACCAAACGCTGAGAAACAACAGCAGGAGAACGTGGACTTTAAGCTTTCAACCCCATCCATCTCGGTGCAACTAAATGCATGCTGGTTACTCCTATAGTGTGTTCTCTGAACCAATTCCTCCCTTGTACCAGCACTGAAACATTCACAAAATCACTCATTTTACCTCAGAGATTATGCTTGGTTTTGAATATTTCAAATAGTACAGTTGAACCCTCTTATAACCCAGCTCCTCAGTGCATTGAGTACTTTCAGGTCATATTGAGTCCCAGTATGAACTACTCATAAGATGGAAGTATTGCGTTCAGGAGGGCTAACTTCCTCCCTAAAGGATATTTGTGTTAGGAGGACCTGAACTTTATTAGAAGAGACTGTATCTATATATATTTAGATAGCTAGGTGGTAGATAGGCAGGTACCACAGGTGTAGGAAAAGTGGCTCTATTTTTTCCCTTTGGGAACTATGTTCTCACTGGTAATGGGCTATTTCCATGAGCTTGAATTTATTACCCCTTAGAGCCCCTAAGGGCTTCCCTGGTGGCTCAGCTGGTAAAGAATCCACCTGGAATGAAGGAGACCTAGATTTGATCCCTGGGTTGGAAAGATCCCCTAGAGAAAGGAATGGCTACCCAGTCCAGTATTCTGGCCTGGGGGATTCTATGGACTATATAGTCCATGGGTTGTCAAAGAGTCAGACAGGACTGAAAGACTTTCACTGCCACTTTCAGAGTCCTGAAAGTTCCAATCTTATTTTCCAATCATGGAAACGGCCATAAGAACAAATCAACATGAGAATGTCCAGGACAAAAGTGTACAAGCCCAGAAACAGGTTTTAGAATGGCTGATATGCTAAATTTTTTTTCAGGTTTACTCACGTGCACGCTAACTGCAGTCTCATCCATGTGCCTTGCAAGCGCCTTCCTTGGAGAATGAAATCAAAATGTTCAGTATTTGGAAATGTGGATGAAACTAAATATACAGATGTTATTTCATGCTTGATTTTAAAATTTCCATCCCCTTCATGCCCTCTACCCCAGTACACGTTTCTGTAATACTCAGCTCCAGGCTCGCCTTAGGGGGTGGTTTTCCCTCCTGTGCAAAATGTTATTGTGGCATCAAATAAAATCAGTATTCAAGACAAGAGTTTTTAATACAGTATTTAACAAATATCAAAATTAGTGCAAAAATAGCACATGATGAAAATATTACTAAAATTTAAACATAGGTAAGTGTGACCCTGCACTTGCTCCACTGTACCTCATGTGTGGTTCCAACAAAACATTATTAACAAACCAGGTCAGTTGCCAGTTTCCCTAAATTCCCTGTGGATTTAAATACCACAGGATGCCCAGTAGGTACCGCCTCCACCGCAGAGTCCTGAGGGAGGTGTCCCTGCTTGCCTTGGGCCATCCAGGTAGCTTTTGGCTCTGAAGAGGGACTGCAGAAGAGAACCAGAGGAGCCCAGGGGCAACCGAGCCCCCTGGAGAACTAGGCAGCTCCAGGTTAGCTGTGTACTCGGGAACCAGGTGAGGTATGTGGTGCGGTGGAAAAGGCTCTCCATCCTTGGGTTGAGAGCATGAATTGATGTGGTGGAGGCGCCTCTGCAGGTTCCCTCGTTTCCCCTCCCGCACCCCCACCTCATCTCCGGGCCCCAGGCGGGCAGCTCCAGCTGCTGCTGCTGCTGATTCCTCCTGGGCTCCAGGCCGCCTCCTCGACCTCCCCCAGCTCCAGTTCAGACCACACTAGGCCTCTTCTCCTCCCACTACCATCGCTGATACCACGGGAGGCTTCATAGGCACAAGGCCAAGAGAGAGGCGGCAGGGAGACCGAGGGCTGTGACTGTGCGGCAGCTGAGTCCGGTCCACTGGCCTCTCCCAGGGAAAGGTGTTTCCTGGGCTTCAGCAAAGCACCTGACCCGGCCCGGCCTCTGACCATGCGGTTCTTCCCGGTCTTTCAGGCTGCAATAGCATCACCCAGGCTGTGGCCCCCACCCCACCTGCCCCCAGCGGAGGCTCCAGTCTTGAGCGCTGTGGATGAATCAGCCTCTATGCCCGGATCTGTGCAGATGTGCTAGTCCGGGATAGTCCTGGGGCTAACCACCGGGTCAGTTCTCTTCTGGGAGCCTGGTCCCAGTTGTAGCTTGTGCTGCTGGTCCAGTGTGTGCCTGCTCCTGCTTAGGCGCCCTCCCTCCCTCGACCCCTCTCCCTCCTTGGTACCCCACTCCCTCCGGCCCTGCTTGACCGAGATAGGTGGGACCCTCTGGGGGCACTTGAGGCCAGGGCATGGCCATAAAGTGGAGGCGTGCCAACTAGGGGTGGGGAGGGGCAGGGAAATGAGACCTCACTGGCCCCTGGAGCCAGAGCCCTGGAGAAACGTTAGGAGAACATCTCTCCAGGGATGCAGGCTCCTAGCCCACAGTTCCCCTGGAGCGAGAGATGCAAAGATGGGGCTGGAGAAAGCCACAGCCCAGTGGTCCCCCTTGTCCTGTGGGCTCTGAGCACATCTGCACCCTCTAACCCCCCTCCACCGCTCCAACTCTGTAACTAATGGATGGGGCTCTGGTTCTGTTTCATTCACCCCCAAAGTCCATGAATGGGGCTAGTGATTCAGATGACATGATTAGCTAGGGGGCTGCTTGCTCTGGCTCCTGGGGGCTCTATTTCAGGGCACACAGTGTGTTCAGAAGCCAGCTGCAAGAAACCCAACCCGCCCCTTACGAAGCAACAAGTACTACCGATTTGTGCTAACCTATGTCAGAGTGCATGCGTAGACCCTGGCCAGTGCTTAGTGCTCTCAGAAAGCTTACAGTGCAAGGAGCCCTTCCTTCAGGGCCCTTCCTTCAACTTGGCAGGTAACTGTGCAGCTCTGCATACAGGGCTGGACTCAGCTCCCCACCGCTGGCTGCAGGCACCCTGCAACACTTGCGCCCCTGTTCTAGATCAGGAAGAGTTTGTTTCCACCTCCCCCATCGCTGCCCTTCTCTCCTGCACCTCAGTTCCTTCCTTCCCCTCCACCCTCACCCCTCCCCAAGCCACCCTCCCCTCCCCTCCCCTCCCCCAACTTCTAGAATTCTGTTTCTGCAGTGAGAAGTGCAAATGAAATCCAGGCCAGGCTGAGGGTTTATGCTTGTTCAAGAGGTATTTACAGGTGTCTTGGGGCATGGGAATATCCTGAATATCAAGCATAGCTTCTAACCATGAGTCCCGTGCTTCACGTTGTGCTTGATTTATCTGTTTCTACCTGCCCCCTGCTTCCATCATAATCCTCATCCCCCTTTTAAAAGAAATCAAACCAGAGTGGTATTGCTCAGTGTCAGTCACCGACAAGCTCTGTGCTGCCCTGATCCACTCACTGCACTTTCACATGTGGCCCCTCTTCTACCAGTGGGTTGGAATAGAGAAGGAGGAGCAGGTAGACAGAGCTGGGGCTGCTGTGTTAGGCAACCTGCCTTTGAGGGGCACGGGGATTTGATCAGACAGCCTCTTAGGTACCTTTATCCTGGAGGACATTAATCATTTTTATCATTAATTAACTGTGTTGATAAATTCTTTAAACCTCTCTTTCTCTCTCTTTTCCCATGCCCCATGGCATGTGGGATCTCAGTTTCCCCACCAGGGATTGATCCGGTCTTCCCTGCAGTGGAAGCACAGAGTCGACTACTGGACTGCCAAGGAAGCCCCTCAAGAATCTCATTCTTAATGACACTTTAGTGCAGGTGTGGAGGAGAGGAGGTGAGATTTGTGTGCCCATCACTAATGTGCTCTTTGGAAGCTTGTATTTAGCATGTTCCTTACATCATAGGCAGTAACACTTTGGCATTGAAGATTTTCAATAAAACTTTGCAGATGACCACATCACATTGCTTTATGTTCACCACTTCAGTCACTTTCTCTTTATTCACTTATTCATGAGGGTCTGTGAGAAGGGAGATGTTTATCCTTCCATAATTCCCAATGAGGGCAGAATGGTTTCCTGTGAAAGTGACATCTGTCCTGCACGTTTTTGTACCTGTGAGCGTCAGTAAGCCTATGTTGGGTGCGTTATACAGGCCCTGTGCTGGGCGGTGTGGGAATGTCACAGTATCCGACCCAGCCACTGTGCTGTGGGTTCTCAGTGTCTCCAGAGGAAGATCAGCCCACACCAGAGAAAGAAGCCACAGATTATGGAGGTGCGTTGCAGAGCCCCACCAATTCCTTGCTCTGTGACCCTGGGCAAGTTGGCTGACCTCTCTCCGTGCCTCAACTGTCACGTCTATGGAATGGATCTCATGATGGTACCTGCCTTACACTGTCGTGAGGTTTAAATAAAGTAATAAAGATAGGCCCGTGGTGAGCACTCAACCAGCATCAGCTGGTGCTGGAGTGAAGGGATCAAGAGTGTGGTCAGTCTGCATCCTTGTCCACACTGACACTGAAGATGTCAGGTGAGGAGTTATTGGGAAGAACAGCAAAATTTATATGTTGATGACACATAGAACAGTGCCTGGCACAGTAGATAAGGGCATGATCCATGTGATTTGTTGGTATTATTCATATTGCTATTGCTATTATTTATATTGTTACTTTCATGTTATTGATGAAAATTACTAATTCAGAGACTATAACCTAAGTCATTAGCTGGGCGTGAGAACTGAGCTTCGAAAGAGGGGATGGTTAGGGATCCAATAGAGTACAGAGCTCAAGCAGAAAAGGCTTGAGCCAAAGGCCTAGGTTAGGAGCATGAAGGTATGTCCAGGAGATGGAGGAATTTCCAGGGATCCATAGACAGTGCATGTTGGAAGGGAATCGGGGGTATCACAGGACATAATGTTGAAAGGGAGGAAATCAAGATGTGGCAAAAAGAAAAGACTGAGCGAAACTGTTTGTATTCTATATGTAAGGGGGAACCAGGCTTCCGAGGTGGCTCTGTGGTAAAGAATCGGCCTGCCAGGCAGGAGCCACAGGTCCGAACCCTGGGTTGGGAAGATCCCCTAGAGAAGGAAATTGCAACCCACTCCAGTCTTCTTGCCTGGGGAATCCCATGAACAGAAGAGCCTGACAGGCTATGGTCCATGGGGATGCAAAGAGTCAGACATGACTGAGAAACTGAACAACAAGGGGGAACCAGGGGATATTTCCAGCAAATAAGTTACATAAGCCTATTCATATTTTGAAAAAGTAACACAGGCTGCAGGAAGTAGGAAAGGAGAGATGGAGAAGCTACAGTTAGGCATCAAGTAGGAGTTTGTTGTTAAAGTAAGCCAAATGAGGGCCTGGTGATGGGAATGGGAAAAGGGAAGAATCAGAGAACTCAGGGATTTGGAGATAATTAGAGGAAGAGCGTTGAATGGCTCTGAAGTTTTGAGCAAAATGACCAGAGGCTGGCGATGTCATTATGCAATTTAGGGAACACTGCCTGTGGTGGTAAACCAACAGTGAGGGTTATACACCTTGAATCTGAGATTCATGTGCAACTCCATGAACTGTTAGAAACAATCCTGGCACTCAGGATAGAGAGCAGAGATAAAGGCATATATTTGTATGAACAAATCGTGAGGATGAAGGGACGATGGTTGAATCCAAGAGAGTAGAGGAGATCATAAAGGGAAAAGTGAGAATTCAAGAGTGCCAAGAACTGGGCTTTGGGCAACAACTGAACGTTGAGGAGGGGGGAGAAGAAAAGTCAGCAAACAAGACAGGCAAGGAGCAACTGGAGAGACAGGAAATCCCAAAGAGAGCAGGTCACAGAAACCAAGAGAGGAGAGCAATTCAAGAAAGAGAAAGTAGCCAACTGTGGAGAGACCCTACACAGAAATAAAGGAGACGGAGACCTGGATGTGCTGTTTGGTAAGTCCCCACTGAACTAAAAGTGTCTGTAAGGCAGGAGTCATATTCAAGGGATTGCAGAGAAAATGAGAGGAAGAAAAATAAGTAGGCAAGAAAAGTAGAGTACAGTTTAAAAGAGTTTGACATAAAAAAGAAAGAAAGGAGGCCTCCCTGGTGGTTCAGGGGTTAAGAATCTGCCTTGCAGGGCTTCCCAGGTGGCTCAGTGGTAAAAAATCCGCCTGCCATTGCAGGAGACACAGGTTCGAGCCCTGGCACAGGAAGTTCCCACACGCCATGGAGCAGCTAAGCTTATGTGCCACAACTATTGAGCTTGTGCTCTAAATCCTAGGAAGCACAACTACTGAGCCCACGAGCTACAACTATTGAAGCGCAAGCACCCTAGAGCCCGTGCTCCACAGCAAGAGAAGCCACGGCAATGAGAAGCTCATGCAGTACTAGAGAGTAGCCCCCACTCACCACAACTAGAGAAAGCTCACACGAAGCAACAGACCCAGTACAGTCAAAAATAAATAAATATTTTGAAAAAAGGAAGCAAGGGTGGGACTTCTCTGATGGTCTAATGGCTAAGACTCTGTACTCTCACTACAGGGGACGTGGGTTCAATCCCTGGTCAAGGAACTAAGATCCCACATGCCACAACAAGACCCAGTTTAGCCAAATAAAGAAATAAATAAAAATATTTAAAAAGAAATAATCAACAATTAACACTAAAAAAAGAAAGCAAGAGTAATAGAGCCTTAGTTAATTGTCATGTACAAATCTTTTTTATTTTTTTGACAAATCAAAAATTCTTTTGTCAGACACAGTAATTTTGTACCATGGTATGGGAACAAACAGACATATAGATCAAAGGAACAGAATAGAGACCCCCAAAATAAACCCGCACTCCTACTGCCAATTAATCCATGACAAAAGAGGCAAAACTATACATTGGCTAAGACAGTCTCTTCAGCAAGTGGTGCTGGGAAAACAGGATGCTACACATGAAAGAGTGAACTTAGCACACTTCTTCACACCATACACACAAATAAGCTCAAATGGTTAAAAAAACTTAAATGTAAAACAAGACACTGTTCAACTCCTAGAAAAAACACAGGTGAAACATTCTGTGACATAAATCATAGTGACATTTTCTTAGATCAATCACCCAAGGCAAAAGAAATATCAATCAAAGCAAAAGTAAACAATTGGGACCTAATCAAACTGCAAAGCTTATTATGCACAGCAAAGGAAACCATCAACAAAACTAACAGAAAACCTACTGAACAGGAGAAAATATTTTCAAAGGGTGCAACTGAGAAGGGGTTAATATCCAAAATACAGGGAATTGCCTGGCAGTACAGCACTTAGCACTCCTCACTCATTGCTAAGGGCCTGAGTTCTTTTTTTTTTTTTTGTATTGTAGTCTGGTTGATTAACAATGTTGTATTTGTCTCAGGTATACAGCAAAGTGATTCAGTTATACATACACATGTATCTACTTTTTTTTTTTTTCAAAAATGTTCCCATTTAGATTATTACAGAATATTGAGCAGAACTTTTCTGGTGGCTCAGTGGTAAAGAATCTGCCTGCAGTGCAGGAGATGCAGACTTGGGTTTGATTCCTGGGTCAGGAAGATCCCCTGGAGAAGTGCCTGGCAACCCACTCCAGTATTCTTGCCTGGAGAATCCCATGGACAGAGGGGCTTGGTGGGCTACAGTCCATAGGTTTGCAGAGTCCAACACAACTGAAATGACTGAGCATGCACTCACATTGAGTAGGTCCTTGCTGGGTATCTATTTCATTTTATTTTTAATTTATTTATTTATTTTAATTGGAGGCTAATTACTTTACAATATTGTAGTGGTTTTTGCCATCCATTGACATGAATCAGCCATGGGTGTACATGTGTTCCCCATCCTGAACCCCCCCTCCCACCTCCCTCCCCATCCCATCCCTCAGGGTCATCCCAGTGCACCAGCCCTGAGCACCCTGTCTCATGCATCGATCATGGACTGGTGATCTGTTTCACATATGATAATATACATGTTTCAATGCTATTCTCTCAAATCATCCCACCCTCGCCTTCTCCCACAGAGAGCCCAAGTTCTATCCCTAATTTGGAACTAAGATCCCACAAGCCATACAGCATGGCCCCAAAAACACTGCAGAAAAAAATGAAAGATTAAATTAAAAAAGTAAACCTAAGAAATCTAAAATACACAAGCAGCTCATACAACTCAATGCAGAAAAGATAAACAACCTAATCAAAACATGGGCAGAAGACCTAAATAGATATTCTCTAAAGCAGTCATACAGAGGGCCAAGAGGCACATGAAAAGATGACCAACATAGCTAATCATCAGAGAAATGCAAATCAAAACCACAGTGAGGTAATACCTCACAAAGGTCAGAATTGCTATCATCAAAAAGTCTACAAATAAATGGTAGACAGGGTGTGGAGAAAAAGAAACCCTCCTATACTGTTGGTGGGAGTGTAAATTGGTACAGGCACTATGGAAAATGGTATGGAGGTTCTTCAAAAAATTTAAAAAAGAATTACTATTTGATCCATCAATTCCATTCCTAGATCCAGAAAAAAATGAAAACTCTAATTTGAAAAGACACATTCACCTTAATGTTTATAGCAGCCAAGTGCTCTTGGCTGAAAATAATCTGAGATACACATACATACACATACACATACACACACACACACACACACACACACACACACACACACACACACACACACACACACACATGGCTTCCCTGGTGGCTCAGTGGTAAAGAATCCACCTGCCAACCAGGAGACTTGGGTTCGATCCCTGGGTCAGGAAGATCCCCCAGAGAAGGAATTGGCAACCCACTCCAGTACTCTTGCCTGGAGAATTCCATGGACAGAGGAACCTGGAGGTCTACAGTCCATGGGATGGCAAAGAGTTGGAAATGACTTAGCAACTAAACAAGAAAACAAAAAGCAGTTGTAGAGTTTGATGAGAGAAGCAGAGTGAAAGGCCATGAGGGATATATTATAGAGACTAGATCTCGTGCACTGGTGGGAGCTGAGATGAGGTCTATGAAAGGCTATTGCCTTCACATTTTAGGGTGGCCTGAAGTCACTGAAGACATTCAAGGCCAACAGCTGGGCAGACAGGTGCATATGAACTGGGGGAGACCAAAGGCCAAGTGGAAGCTGCAAGGATTCCCTTGAACCCACAACGACAAACTAAAACCCACGAAGGCATAAAATCCTGTGAGCCATACATCTGCCTCTAGAGAAGGAGCCGGCATCCTCTGACACCCAGCTGCACGTGCACACGGCCAGGGTCTGGAGCTGTTGTAGGAGATCACCCTGTGGGCTGGAGTTGCTGCGGGCCCCCTGCTGGCCCACGGCAACAGGGGTGCCAGGGAGTCAGTGCCAGTGCATACAAGCGGCAATCGCACCTGCTCTTACACCCAACTTCAGAACATAATGGCCGTGGCTTCACTCCCACCTGCCAGATCTTGCCCCAGCTTTTCTTCCGGCCAACCTTCACTCAGGACAGGGAAGGAAATCCCAGGAAATGAAGCTCTAGCCTAGCTCAATTGACAAAGCCATGACAACAAGCGGAGACAGACACCACAGTAGAGCGGACCTGGTCATTACTGGAGGGAAGGATGACACAGCATGGCAAATGACACACAGTGGGGGGAGGCATTCCAGGCCTCACTTACAGACAAGGATGTCCCAGCATCTGGTGCTCAGATTCCACAAAAGCTGTGTCCACAAAGGATTCATGTAACCACCACATTTATGCCACCCATCCTGTTGAGTGTCTCTGTCCACAGTGCTTGGTGGAGCAGAAGAGGAAGCTACCATAAGTAAGCATGGAGCTACTGGCAGCATTTCGGAAAACTGGTCACCATGACTTTGGGTCACTGACCAATAACTTCTGAGCTAGGCCATCGACCTCTGAATATTCCACCAGCTTCTCAAAGAGGGTGAGTGCTCCTAGGGAGATACCCAAACAAAAAGGAAAGACTAATTTGGAAAGATACTTGCACCACAGCATTCATTGCAGTACTATGTACAATAACCAAGATATGGAAGCTACCCAAGTGTCCATCAACAGAGGAATAGACAAAGAAGATGTGGTGTGTGTGTGTATATATTCACACGCAGTGGAATACTGCTGAGCCATAAAACGAACGAAATTTTGCCATTTGCAACAATATGGATGGAGTTGGAGAGTATTACGCTTAGTGAAATAAGTCAAAGAAACACAAACACTGTATGATATCACTTACATGTGGAACCTAAAAAATAAAACAAGCTAGTGAATATGACCAAAAAAAAAAAAAAAGAAAGAAAGAAACTAGACTCACAGACATAGAGAACAAACTAGTGGTTACCAGTGAGGAGACAAAGTAGGGAAGGACAAGATAAGAGAATGGGATTGATAGGTACAAACTACTATGTATAAAATAAATAACCTGCAAGGACATATTATACAGCACAGGGAATATAGCCAGTGTTTTATAATAACTATAAATGGAGTATAAGCTTTAAAAATTGTGAATCACTATCTTGCACACATGAAACTTGCATAATATTGTACATCAACTATAACTCAATTTAAAATATGCAAATACAAACAAATTCAATCAATAAAACACTCGGAGCATTTCCTTATTTTTTGACAACCCTTAGACAAATAAGGGTGACACTGTATAGGCTTTGGTAGTGACTAGTTTCCAAAGCTTCAAGTGGGAATATGAACCTGAAATCTGTCCCAGTGTGACTCTTGGATATCCTCCCAGATTAAAACCAACACTTGAGAGGCAACAACTCTGATTCTGTGCTCTCTCCCATACCTATTAGGAATAAAAAATAGTGGGCCCATGGATACAACGGAAAAATTAGAGAACAGCTTGAAGACACTGGGAAGCTGCGTACATGATAGCACAGATATTCTGCTGATTTCATGGGTAAGATGGGCTTTGAGCACTTTCCCTAGGAGAAAGAATCAGAAGTGGCTTTATTTATAACAAAACAGTTGATTCTTACATAAGAACATCCAATAAAATGCTCTGCTTTCCTCGTATTGACTGACAGAAAGCTATACAAACAGAGCATGGTCAATAGCTCCACAGCACACACTTCATTTAAATTTATTATTTATCCTCTGGGTAAACAAAGTTAGAAATAGTAAATATTAAATAGCTACTAAAGTTTTACACCTAAAGACTTCCTCCTGAAATTCTGATTACTCTCTTTTGAAGAGTAGCAGAAACTATGGGAGTTATTTTGAAGAACCAGTTTTCTTCACAGGTCATGGTGGTATTAACAACAATAGTAACAGTTCAGTTCAGTCGCTCAGTCATGTCCAACTCTTTGTGACCCCATGAATCGCAGCACGCCAGGCCTCCCTGTCCATCACCATCTCCCGGAGTTCACTCAGACTCACGTCCATCGATTCTGTGATGCCATCCAGCCATCTCATCCTGGGTCGTCCCCTTCTTCTCCTGCCTCCAATCTCTCCCAGCATCAGAGTCTTCTGCAACGAGTCAACTCTTCGCATGAGGTGGCCAAAGTACTGGAGTTTCAGCTTTACTATCATTCCTTCCAAAGAAATCCCAGGGTTGATCTCCTTCAGAATGGACTGGTTGGATCTCCTTGCAGTCCAAGGGACTCTCAAGAGTCTTCGCCAACACCACAGTTCAAAAGCATCAATTCTTCGGCACTCAGCCTTCTTCACAGTCCAACTCTCACATCCATACATGACCACTGGAAAAACCATAGCCTTGACTAGACGGACCTTAGTTGGCAAAGTAATGTCTCTGCTTTTGAATATACTGTCTAGGTTGGTCATAACTTTTCTTCCAAGGAGCAAGCATCTTTTAATTTCATAGCTGCAGTCACCATCTGCAGTGATTTTGGAGCCCAAAAAAATAAAGCCTGACACTGTTTCTACTGTTTCCCCATCTATTTCCCATGAAGTGATGGGACCGGATGCCATGATCTTCGTTTTCTGAATGTTGAGCTTCAAGCCAACTTTTTCACTCTCCTCTTTCACTTTCATCAAGAGGCTTTTTAGCTCCTCTTCACTTTTTGCCATAAGGGTGGTGTCATCTGCATATTTGAGGTTATTGATATTTCTCCCGGCAATCTTGATTCCAGCTTGTGCTTCTTCTAGCCCAGCGTTTCTCATGATGTACTCTGCATCTAAGTTAAATAAGCAGGGTGACAATATACAGCCTTGACGTACTCCTTTTCCTATTTAGAACCAGTCTGTTGTTCCATGTCCAGTTCTAACTGTTGCTTCTTGACCTGCATACAGATTTCTCAAGAGGCAGGTTAGGTGGTCTGGTATTCCCATCTCTTTCAGAATTTTCCACAGTTTATAGTGATCCACACAGTCAAAGGCTTTGGCGTATCAATAAAGTAACAGTAACAGTGGCGAATATTGATTTAGGACTTGCTATGTGCTAGGCACTAACCAAATATTTTACATGTATTATCTCATTTAATCCTCCCCATAACTGTAAACAATCAGTAGCCTGATTGCTTCCACTTAAAGATGAGGAAATTGGAGCCTAGAAAGGCTGTGATTTGTGTAAAGACACACAGTAAGCTCCAGAGCCAGAGTCCAAACCCAGTTGCCCTACATTCCTACAAAACTTCACACTGGGGACTTTCCTCGTGGTCCAGTGGGTAAGATTCCAAGTTCCCAGTGCAGGGGGGCCAGATTCAATCCCTGATCAGGGATCTAAATCCTACATGCCACACCTAAGAGCTCACATGCAGCAACTAAGACCCACCACAGCAAAATAAATTAATTAAAATATTATTTTTAATTAAGATTTTTAAAAATTCACACTGATCAAGAGGTAGACAATACTTTGGCAAAAGATGTATAAACAGGAATGTTGAGTGTAGCATCTTTTATAAAAGTTTAACATTTGAAGAAAGCTTGTTTATCATAAGGAACTGATTAAATTAATGAAGGTCCCTCCATCCAACAGGTTTATGCATCTGGTAGGATCTCTAGTGCAAAGAAGTATGGATAATATGATTCAGTTTTAGTTGAGATAGCATTTTACCAGTATTTACATGTACAAAAACGTCTGGAAAATTATACAGAAGACTACAACAATCATTTTGAAGTGGTAAGATCCAAGGTAAATGAACACATGAACTTGCAACTTTTCCTACAATAATTATCTAATAAAGAATAGAATAAAATCTTTAAACATCACACTACTCCCTTTCCCTGAGAGATACTGCTTCCAGCTTAAGCTCCAGACTGGAAACCGACTGTCCTGGGCATATGACTTTGTTGTTGCCATTATTCCCTTCCCTACAGTCCTTGGTAAAGGGGATGTTACCGCATTTCCTGAGAAATGTGTTAAATCACTCTAGAAAAATAAGTCTTTTCCCAAAAAGCCCATATTGTAATTAATTGTTATTGGCACGCAGCTGATACACAATGTTGTGCTGGCTTCAGGTGTACAGCAAAGTGAATCAGTTGGACATATACATCTATCCCCTCTGTTTTTTAAATGTTCTGCAAACACTTTTAAAATACTTTATTCCAAATAATGTATTTTATAATTTTCTCTTGTTGGCTTAAATTTTTTATTATTTTGTATTGGGGTGTGACCAGTTAACAATGTTGTGACAGTTTCAGGTGAACAGCCAAAGGGCCTCAGCCATACACACACATGTGTCCATTCTCCCCCAACTTGCCCTCCCATCCAGCCTGCCACATAACATTCAGCAGTCTCCACTCTTTTTTTCAGATTCTTTCGCCAATACAGAATATTGAGAGCCCTTGCTACACAGTAGGTCCTTCTCTGTTATCTATTTTATATATAGTAGTGTGTATATGTCAATCCCAATCTCCTGAGAAAGACGATTTTTAACCTACACATTAACAGACAAAACACACCGGATGCCGAAACAACACACCAGGCAACCCAAGCCAAAAAAGAAACAAAAATCACACTGGCCAAACACAATCCCCGGTCCCGTTCTTAGTCCACAGACGCTTGGTTTCCTTCTTAAGATCACCTGTTACCTATACATCAGATCAATGATAATAATAATAATACCTAACCTTTATTTCTCGGCTATCCATAGGGCCATTTAGGGCTGCCCTGGTAGCTCAGTGGTAAAGAATCTGCCTGTCAAGGCTGGAGACAGATCAGACACGAGTTCGATCCCTGGGCCCGAAAGATCCCCTGGGGTAGGAAATGGCAACCCACTTTAGTATTCTTGCCTGGAAAATTCCGTGGTCAGAGAAGCCTGGCGGGTACAGTCCATGGATCACAAAGAATCGCACACGACTTAGCCACTGAGCACACAGACATAGGCGAACTCACTGCCCAGCAGAGGAAGCTGAAAGTCTGTTTCTTGGAAAAGCGGTGGCGGCGGCGGCCTTGACTTGAAACCTGCCAGGGAGGTACCTGGCCTGGAAGCGGCCGGGCGCGCGCGTGTTCCCCGGGCGCAGGGAGACTCTCCCGCGCCCTCTGCTGGGAACTTGGCTCCACGCTGACTCACCGCACTTGCGCCTTCCCTACCAGCTTCTTGCCCTTCGTGCGCTGCTGCGAGACTGCTAGGTGACACGGGGGGAACTGGAGATTACTAGGGGCTGCAGTGGGGACGTGTGGAGTCTGAGAAGTGAGGTGCAGACTGAGGGCGGTGTGGGGGTCTGTGGGGCGGAGAGCGATGTGCAGCCTGCGGGATGCAGGGTCACCAAGATCTACTTTCCGCTGTGCGAGTGTGGTCCTGGCACCACCGGTGGCGTCTCCCGCGCCCCGCAGCCCTTTGCCCTGCTTAGGAAAATGGTAGAAAGCGGGGGCGAGGGGCAGTCTCCCTGGAGCCTTTTAAGCCTGCCTCCTTCCCATAAACTGCAAAACCTGCCCTTACAGGGAAAGTGCTGTGTTTTCTAGTAGCCTTCCCGCAGGGGCGTTTATCACCAATTGGTATTATGAAAACGGAGGATGTTTTTCAACAATTGTAAATCCTGAAACTATGTCTTGCAGGTCCTTGGCCAGGGGCCATTTCTCTGAGAGTCACTGGTCTGGAATCTTCCAAACTGACTTGCTCCACACCCCACTTCTCCCCAACCCCTACATTCCACCCCCTTAGCAAATACTTTCCAAGATGCCTATTCACCTAAGAACAGTAATTCTGAGATCTCACCCATTTATGTCCACTTGCTAGTTGTGTGGCAGCAGGTACATCACTACTCAGAGATAACAGCATCAGCCTCTACAGAATGGATGAATGGTGCTGCTGCTAAGTCGCTTCAGTCATGTCCGACTCTGTGCGACCCCAGAGATGGCAGCCCTCCAGGCTCTCGCGTCTCTGGGATTCTCCAGGCAAGAACACTGGAGTGGGTTGCCATTGCCGTCTCCGGAATGGATGAATAAACCTCCTTTATTCACTCATTCCACCTGTGTCAACCGAGCACCTATTCCATCTGGGCCCTGGGCTAGGTGCTGGGAAGACCTCAGGGAGAAAGACAGATGCTTTCCTTCCTGTCATGAAATTTGCCTCCCAACTAGGGACCCAGACAGTAAACCAATAAATACACAAATAGTGGTGTGTCCATGTAAGGAACATGGTACAAGGAGAGAGAATACATGGATTCTGACTTGGGTTGTAAGGTCAAGGAAGGCCACTCAGGAAGGGACACAAAAGCTTAACCTGAAGGATATCTAAGCCGGATGAAACTGGCTGGGCAAAAATCCTGAACTGGGAAGGTTTCGTATGTTTTGGAAAGGCCCAGGAGTGGCTAGATATCAGGAGTGAGGAGGAGAGAGGCTCCAAAGAGTTTGGAGAAGCAACCAGGGGACCCTTGGTGTTGTACGTTCTATGGATTTGGACAAATATTACTGACGTGTATCCATCATTATACTATCAGAGTATTTTCACTGCCCCCCAAATCCTCTGTTTTTCTTCCTACTCCTCCCTCTTCCTGGCAACCACTGATCTTTTTTCTGTTTTTTGTCTGTCTCCATACTTCTGCCTTTTCCACAATGGCATATAAATGGACTCATACAGCATGTAGCCTTTTGAAACTGGCTTCTTTCACTTAGTAATAATGCATTTAAGGTTCTTCCATGTCTTTTAGTGGACTTTTTTCAGATATTTTAATGTATTCAAGTGTGCAGAAGTGAAAGTTACTCAGTTGTGTCCAACTCTTTGCGACCCCATGGACTATACAGTCCATGAAATTATCCAGGCCAGAATACTGGAGTGGGTAGCCTTTTCCTTCTCCAGGGGATCTTTCCAACCCAGGGATCGAACCCAGGTCTCTCGCATTGCAGCCAGATTCTTTACCAGCTGAGCCGCAAGGGAAGCCCTGATGTATCCAAAGAGCTAAAGAAAACAATGTCTAAAATCTAAAGGAATGATTCCACTCCAATAAGAACTTGTAAGTCATCATTCCCACCCTCAGAAGAAAATATGAACAGATTAAAAATCAATGACCATTCTTGGCCACATCACAGAATTGAGGTCATGGGACAAACTGTAATCCCTGAACTGGAGAAAGAGCTGATTCTCAAGATTACAGATTATACTGAACACAGATCAGCACACCTGAGGCAGAAAATGATGAAATCTAACAAACTGGAACTTAAAAGGTAGCTTCAGTGAATTGCTGGTGACTGAGTGTGGACTAACTTGCAAATTAAAAATTCCTAGGGACTGAATCGAAGCAACCCCCACCCCCACAATCATGGTGTTTACCCCTAGGATCCTCAACAGGTTTTCTTGGTAAAGATCAGAGAAAAATTGCTTCCTGTTTGACCAAGAAAGAGGGGAGAAGTAACCATTGGACACAAGCCAAGAGCATTCTTCGTAACAGTGGCCTACCCAGCAAGGGAGAAGACTTCATCAGAGCCTTCTTGGACTTGGGGTAAGGGAAATAAACCAAACTTCAAACCCCCTAGACATGCACCTTCACAGAAGAGAAGAAAAAAGCTGAGGAGTACTTGTGAAGGTCATAGTCCAGGGGGTCAGGGACACTGAACGACTGAGCCCAAACCATAAGATTATAGAACGTGTCTCCTCAACCCAGACCTGACCAAACATCAACTAGCTCTCCTTATAATGCAGTGGGTCACAGCTGAAAGAACGGAAGGCTCAGACTCTAAGAAGTGGTCTATGGGAAATGAAAAATGCCAGCAGACAAAAACTAAACACTTGTGGAAATTGAATCCTCTGATACTACAGATACAGAAAACTGTAAACACAGCATATCTCTTGGCCAGATAAAAATAAAGATGTCATAGAAAGGCCTGTGTACTTCCAAATACCTGATCATTACTGGCTTTCAACAAAAAAAAATTACATAGCCTGATAAAAGGAGAGAAGAAATAGTCTGAAGAGACAAAGCAAGTGTCAGAAGTGGATTCAGGTATAGCAGAGATTATGGAACCATCAGACTGAGAATTTAAAATAAACATGATCAATATGCTAAGGGCTCTAGTGGAAAAGGTGGACAACTTTCAAGAACAGATGGATAATGAAAACAGAGAGATAGAAACCCTTAGAAAGGATATACAGGAAATAGTAGAATAAAATACTGTAAAGAAATAAAGAATACATTTAATGGACCCTTCAGATGATTGGAAAGGGCTGGGATTAGAATCAGAGAGTTTGAAGACTTATCAATAGAAACTGAAATGTAAAGAGAAAAAGATTAATAAAACGTGGAATAGAATGTCTTCCAATCATTGTGGGACAATTACAAAAGGTATAGCTTGTATAATGGGACTACACAAAGCAGAAGAAAGAGAGAAAAGGAACAGAGGAAATATATGAAGTAATAATAGCTGGGAGTTTTCTAAAATTAATGACAGGATGACATGTCTAGGAAGTTCAGAGAACACCAAGCAGTATAAATGTCAAAACAACAACAACAACAAACCACACCTAGGAATATCATATTCAAATTGCAGAAAACCAAACAGAGAAAATCTTGAAAAAAGTACAGAATAAAAACACCTTACCTGGAGAGGAACACAGGTGGTCCCTGCAGGGAGTCTTGCTCTATATGCCAGTCTGAGTCTTGCCAAAAGCCTGACCGAATGGCAAGGCCATTAGCCACATCCACGGTTCAGTGAAGATACAGCAAGCCTTCTTGTTGAAGTGACCCGGACAGACATCCACACTGCATGAGGCTCAGCTCATTGCAATGAGCATCCCTCGCCACACTCAGTAAGGGAAAGGGCGGTCTCAGATTCAGTGGCAGCTGTGCCCCATTCCTGCTTGTTAGTACTTGACCGGAGGAGGCATCAGGTGTGCTGATCAGGCCCATTTATGGTCCAGGACAGGGGGTCCCCAACCCCCGGGATCTAATGCCTGATGATCTAAGTGGAGCTGATGTTATGAAAATAAAAACAAAGTGCACAGTAAATGTAACATGCTTGAATCGTCCCGAAACCACCATGACCCCACCCCATCCGTAGAAAAATTGTCTTCCACGAAACTGGTTCCTGGTGCTAAAAAGGTTGGGGACTGGTGATCCAGGAGGTCTTTGTACCTGGACCCTCACAGGGCCAGTGGAAGCAGTGGCTCTTTGGGCAATGTGCCGGGGAGCCAAAGAGTCACCCCTGAGAGCCTTTCAGGGAGTTGTGAGACCCCATCTGTCTGCACTTCATTCCTGTATGTACCATTTCTACATGAGATTCCTGAACCGCCTCCATCAGGTGAGGTGAGACATCTGCTTGGATCCATGCCACGACTGGAATTTATGGGCTGAAGATTACTTAGGGGCTTCTCTGGTGGTCGGGTGGTTAAGAATCCGCCTTCCAATGCAGGGGACGCAGGTTTGATCTCTGGTCAGGGAACTAAAATCCTACATGGCTCGGAGCTACCTAGCCACATGTGCCCACAACTACAGAGCCCGTGTGCCTTAATGAATTATCCCACATGAAGCATCGGCGATCCCACGTGTCGCAACTAAGACCTAACATAGCCTAAGAAATTAATAAATATTTTGTAAAAAGTTACTTCACAGCCATGAATCATGTGCTCAATATGCACCAAGGGCCAATAACAGGCCAATAATTGTGTCTTGAGCTGAGTAAGACACTGGGACTGCCTGATTCATCTCCAGATTCACCAGGAAAGGTACAGGGCCATCACCATGCAGATGCTAGTGGGACCCCCTGTCAGGTTGCTCATAATCTGATTCCTGACCCAGATTATATTTCCTTAGGTGGGAAAGCCCATGAGTCTCCCTTGAGGTCCCAGGATTGAGTGAGAAGACCCAGGGATGTCTTCGGGAAAACCCTTGCCCAGAAGGTCCAGAAGAGGGCACCTGAATAGCATTTTTACATTATTCTTACCATTGGTCTGTGCTGTGCTGAGTTGCTCAGTCCAAGTCTGTGAGCCCGCCAGACTCTTCTGTCCATGGGGATTCTCCAGGCTAGAATATTGGAGTGGGTTGCTATGCCCTCCTCCAGGGGATCTTCCCGACCCAGGGATCGAACCCAGGTCTCCTGCATTGCAGACAGATTCTTTACCATCTGAGCCACTAGGGAAGCCCATGAATACTGGCATGGGTAACGTATCCCTTCTCCAGGGGATCTTCCCAATCCAGGAATCAAACCTGAGTCTCCTGCATTGCAGGTGGATTTTTTACCAACTGAGCTACCAGGGAAGCTCCAATTTTTGCTATTTTTGAAGTAACTATCTTTTTTCCTTCTGCGGCCAGGAAGAGTGGAGAATTCTGGTTTGGGGCCTGCTGTGGCACCAGAGGTTCATAGCAGTTGATCCTATGGGCTTTGTGGGATTCAGGCAAGTGAGCAGAACAGAGGCCAGTCTCCAGCATCAGCAGTATTCATAGCTCTGGAGTGCGTGTGCTCATCAGGGAGGGGCCATACAAATCCTCCTTCTTTCTCGGCTGCCTGGCATTGACCTTAGTGAGAGAGAGCTCAAGACACATCGGTCCTTGTTGCACTGAGAAAATTCTCCCTGCTTCTGGGAAGCAGTGGGCTCTTTTTATTCCTCTACTTCTTTGTTCTGTCTGCTGTATTAGTGTCTTCATCATCTTCATGGTAGCAAATGTTTATTGAACACCTACAGCTTGCCAGGTTTTCTTCTGGGTGCTCCACGTGAATCTCTTCATCTTCTTTTCAGCTCTATGAACTAACTACTATTAAGATCCCCTTGTATGGATGAGACTCAGAAAGCTGAACAAATCTGTTCAAAATCACCGAGCCAGTCCGTGGCAGAGCTCTGATTTGAATCCGAGTCCACAGTTTGTCTTCTTCCTATGAAGCCAGCTGCCTCTCACACTTCCTCCTCCCCACCCACATGCCTCTCCCTCTCCAGGTCGTCTCAGCGGCATAGTCTCTGTGTGGGTCCTGGGTTTGTGTGCTGTCCTCCAGACTTAGCCAAGCACTTCCCTTTCTTTGTTAGGACTGAGGCATTGTCTTAACAGGAGAAAACAACCACTCCATATATAAGCACCATGGTTAAGGGCAGGGGCTCCAAACCTTGAAGGTTTCATAGACTAGTAATATTAGTAAAATAAAACTGCGTTTGGACAGAAGTCATAATCTTTTCATTTTACCAATTAAGACCTTGTCATACTCCTCCTACTACTAATATTAATAACAGAAATAATATCTAAAGCTTATAGAGAAAGATTACCATGTACCATATACTATTCTCAAACTTTCAATGAATTACCTGGTTTAATCCTCACAAAAATCATATTCAGTAGGCATTGTCATTTTCCCCATTTTGGAGGCAAGCAAATTGACAAAAAGAAACGTTTTGTAAATTACTCCTGACTCTGCTGAAAACCATTATAGTATATTGTCTCTCATCTGTGTTTGATAAAAGATATTTTTTAAAAGAAACCATCAAAGGTCTTTCCTGATGGTCCAGTGGTTAAGACTCTGCACTTCCACTGCAGGGGCACAGGTTCATTCCTGGTTGGGGAACTAAGATCCTGAGTGCCATAATGTGTGGCCAAAAAAAGATAAGAAAAGAAAAAAAAATCATCAAGCACAGCCAGAGGCCCTGATCTCAGAATGTAGGAACAACCAATGGATGTCGGAAATTTGATCTCTAGTTCCTCTGCCTTTTCTAAATCTGGTTTGAAGGTCTGGAGGTTCTTGGTTCACATACTGTTGAAGCCTAGCTTGGAGAATTTTGAGCATTACTTTGCTAGCTTGTGAGATGAGTGCAATTGTGTGGTATTGGAATGAAACCTGACCTTTTCCAGTCCTGTGGCCACTGCTCAGTTTTCCAAATTTGCTGGCGTATTGAGTGCACACTTTCACGGCATCATCTTCAGGATTTGAAATAGCTCAGCTGTTGCCATGCTGCTGCTGCTGCTGCTGCTGAGTCTCTTCAGTCGTGTCCGACTCTGTGTGACCCCATAGATGGCAGCCCACCGGGCTCCCCCATCCCTGGGATTCTCCAGGCAAGAACACTGGAGTGGGTTGCCATTTCCTTCTCCAATGCATGAAAGTGAAAAGTGAAAGGGAAGTCACTCAGTCTTGTCCAACTCTTAGTGACCCCATGGATTTCAGCCTACCAGGCTCCTCTGTCCATGGGATTTTCCAGGCAAGAGCACTGGAGTGGGGTGCCATCGCCTTCTCTGCAGCTGTTGCCATAGCAGCACTCAAACTTTCCTTCTGAAAATCCCAGGGAACAGGGACTCATAAATTTCTTCTGAGACTTCTGCTGCAGCTGCTTGCAGGTTGGATGGCCACTCAGGTATTTATTTACTTATTTTTCATTGAAGGATAATTCCCTTACTGTATTCTGTTGGTTTCTGCCCAACATCAACATGAATCAGCCATAGGTGTACATATGTCCCCTCCCTCTGAATCTCCCTCCCACCTCCCTCTCCATCCCACCCCTCTAGGTTGTTATGATGCCCCTGTTTGAGTTCCCTGAGTCATACAGCAAATTCCCAATGGCTATCTATTTTACATATGGTAATATACGGTTCCATGTTCCTCTCTCTATGCATCCTGCCTTCACTAAGGTACCGAGGGTTAGTAAGGGCGGGCTCCTCAAAAGTCATCTGCAGTGGTTCTCCCCATTCATCACCCAGACCCCAAACTTGACCACGCCCCTGACCTTTCACACCCATTCAGCCAAATAGCCTCTCATCAGGAAGGTAAAGGGAGAAAAGGAACTAGCAAAGGACAGGGCGTGCTGCTGTGCTATTGATTCAGTCGTGGCCAACTCTCTGTGACCCCATGGACTGTAGCCCAGCAGGCTCCTCTGTCCATGGGATTCTCCAGGCAAGAATATTGGAGTGGGTTGCCATGCCTTCCTCCAGGGGATCTTCCTGAGCCAGGGATGGAACCCCAGTCTCTTATGTCTCCAGAATTCTTTGCCACTAGCGCCATCTGGGAAAGGCCCTTAGGAAAGAGGATAAAGAATGATTTTCCTCACTCATATGTGAGAATAAAATGCCATCCTTTTCCTTCTCCTATTGGAGAATGGGGCTCCATGAGGGAATTCTAAATAGGATCTTCCCATAAATAAATACCCTGTCTCATTGGCTTGGCCCTAGACGTCTTGGATTTGGCTCCAAGTCAACTCATCAAAAGCCATCCTTTTACCAAAAGTCAAGACACAGTGACCCAGTGAACAAGTGGGTCATTCTTTGAAGGAGTAAGTTACTATATGAGTAATGTGCCAGAGCTTACCAAACTTACAAACTGACCAAAAACTTTATTGTTGTTCTATGTATTTATTTCAGCTTCTTATTACTTAACATACAAAAATGCACATATTTAATGTATACATTTTGATGAGTTTGGACATATATACAAACCCATGATACCATCACAGTGTTGTTACTTGTTTTAAGAGAAGAAATAATGTTTTGGTTTTTTTTTAAATATTTTATTTATTTTTCCCCACTGGGTCTTTGTTGCGGCAGGAGAGATCTTCCATCTCCGTTGCCGTATGTGGTGGGGTCTTTAGTTGGAGCATGTGAACTCTTAGCTGCTGCATGTGAGATCCAGCTCCTTGACCAGGGTTCAAACCCGGGCCCCAGCATTGGGAGTGCAGAGTCCCAGCCACTGAACTACCAGAGAATCCCAATGCTCTTATTTTTAGAGCCAGAATTTACTGCAGTTCTCTTTGGGCAAATCAGCTTGGCCAAGGGCTGGGGAGAGCCAGTTCCATAAGGTTTTGTGCCTGGATGCATTCCCTCCCAATTCTTCAGTCCCTCCCTCTGGGATAGACAACCCAGAAAGACTCTTCCTCTGCTAGCAAATGACTCCCTTCTCCACCCCAACTACCAGCTACAACAGGAGCTTGGTTGGGGGCCTTCTTTTCCTCACATAGCCTTTCCTAGAGGTTTTCTACCTGGGAATTCCATTTGAAGAAGGCAACATGAACAAAGGCAAGGTCTTCCTGCTTCTTTTAAATAATGTGATTATCCACCAAAAACAAGACTGGAAGCAGACTGTGGCTCAGATCATGTACTCCTTATTGCAAAATTCAGACTTAAATTGAACAAAGTGGGGAAAACCACTAGACCATTCAGGTATGACCTAAATCAAATCCCTTACAATTATACAGTGGTAGTGACAAGTAGATTCAAGGTATTAGATCTGATAGACAGAGTGCCTGATGAACTATGGATGGAGGTTCATGACATTGTATAGGAGGCAGTGATCAAGACCATCCCCAAGAAAAAGAAATGCAGAAAGGCAAAATGGTTGTCTGAGGAGGCCTTACAAATAGCTGACAAAAGACGAGAAGCAAAAGGCAAAGGAGAAAAGGAAAGATATATCCATCTGAATGCAGAGTTCCAAAGAATAGAAAGGAGAGAAGAAAGCCTTCCTAAGTGATCAATGCAAAGAAAGAGAGGAAAACAATAGAATAGGGAAGACTAGAGATCCCTTCATAAAAATTAGAGATACCAAGGGAACACTTCATGCAAAGATGGGCAAAATAAAGGACAGAAATGGTATTGATCTAAAAGAAATAGAAGATATTAAGAAGAGGCAGGAAGAATACACAGAAGAACCACATAAAAAAGATCTTCATGACCCAGATAACCACGATGGTGTGATTACTCACCTAGAGCCAGACATTCTGGAACACAAAGTCACGTGGGCCTTTGGAAGCATCATTAGGAACAAAGCTAGTGGAGGTGATGGAATTCCAGTTGAGCTGTTTCAAATCCTAAAAGATGGTGCTGTGAAAGGGCTGCACTCAAAATGCCAGCAAATTTGGAAAACTCAGCAGTGGCCACAGGACTGGAAAAGGTCAGTTTTCATTCCAACTCCAAAGAAAGGCAATGCCAAAAAATGTTCAAACTACCACACAATTTCACTCATCTCATGCAATAGCAAAGTAATGCTCAAAATTCTCCAAACAAGGCTTCAACAGTACATCAACAATAAACTCCCAGATGTTGAAGCTGCATTTAGAAAAGGCAGAGGAACCAGGGATTAAATTGCCAACATCTGTTGGATCATCAAAAAAGCAAGAGAGTTCCAGAAAAACATCTACTTCTGCTTTATTGACTAAGCCAAAGCCTTTGACTGTGTTGATCACAACAAAGTGTGGAAAATTCTTTTCTTTTTTAATATAAATTTTTTATTTTTTATTTTAATTGGAAGTTAATTACTTTACAATAGTGTATTGGTTTTGCCATACATCAACATGAATCCGCCACAGGTTCCCCATCCTGATCCCCTCTCCCTCCTCCCTCCCTGTACCATCCCTCTGGGTCGTCTCAGTGCACCAGCCCCAAGTATCCAGTATCATGCATCAAACCTGGACTGGCGACTCGTTTCATATATGATATTATACATGTTTCAATGCCATTCTCCCAAATCATCCCACCCTCTTCCTCTCCCTCAGAGTCCAAAAGACTGTTCTATACATCTGTGTCTCTTTTCCAGACCACTAGACCTGCCTCCTGAGAAATCTGTATGCAGGTCAAAAACCAACAATTGGAACCAGACATGGAACAACAGACTGGTTCCAAATCAGGAAAGGAGTATGTCAAGTCTGTATACTGTCACCCTGCTTATTTAACTTATATGCATAGTATATGATGTGAAATGCTGGGCTGGATGAAGCACAAGCTGGAATCAAGATTTCTGGCACAATTATCAATAACCTCAGATATGCAGATGATACCACCCTTTATGGCAGAAATCAAAGAAGAACTAAAGAGCCTCTTGATGCAAGTTAAAGAGGAGAGTGAAAAACCTGCCTTAAAACTCAGTTCAGTTCAGTTCACTCACTCAGTCGTGTCCGACTCTTTGCGACCCCATGAATCGCAGCACGCCAGGTTGTCCATCACAAACTCCTGGAGTTCACTCAGACTCACGCCCATCGAGTCTGTGATGCCATCCAGCCATCTCATCCTCAGTCTCCCCTTCTTCTCCTGCCCCCAATCCTTCCCAGCATCAGACTCTTTTCCAATAAGTCAACTCTTCACATGAGGTGGCCAAAGTACTGGAGTTTCAGCTTTAGCATCATTCCTTCCAAAGAAATCCCAGGGCTGATCTCCTTCAGAATGGACTGGTTGGATCTCCTTGCAGTCCAAGGGACTCTCAAGAGTCTTCGCCAACACCACAGTTCAAAAGCATCAATTCTTCGGCGCTCAGCCTTCTTCACAGTCCAACTCTCACATCCATACATGACCACTGGAAAAACCATAGCCTTGACTAGACGGACCTTAGTCGGCAAAGTAATGTCTCTGCTTTTGAATATACTGTATAGGTTGGTCATAACTTTTCTCCCAAAGAGTAAGTGTCTTTTAATTTCATGGCTGCAGTCACCATCTGCAGTGATTTTGGAGCCCAAAAAATAAAGTCTGACACTTTCTACTGTTTCCCCATCTATTTCCCATGAAGTGATGAGACCGGATGCTATGATCTTCATTTTCTGAATGTTGAGCTTTAAGCCAACTTTTTCACTCTCCTCTTTCATTTTCATCAAGAGGCTTTTTAGCTTCTCTTCACTTTCTGCCATAAGGGTGGTGTCATCTGCATATTTGAGGTTATTGATATTTCTCCCGGCAATCTTGATTCCAGCTTGTGCTTCTTCTAGCCCAGCGTTTCTCATGATGTACTCTGCATAGAAGTTAAATAAGCAGGGTGACAATATACAGCCTTGACGTACTCCTTTTCCTATTTGGAACCAGTCTGTTGTTCCATGTCCAGTTCTAACTGTTGCTTCCTGACCTGCATACAGGTTTCTGAAGAGGCAGGTCAGGTGGTCTGGTATTCCCATCTCTCAGAATTTTCCACAGTTTATGGTGATCCACACAGTCAAAGGCTTTGGCATAGTCAATAAAGCAGAAATAGATGTTTTTCTGGAACTCTCTTGCTTTTTCCATGATCCAGCAGATGTTGGCAATTTGATCTATGGTTCCTCTGCCTTTTCGAAAACCAGCTTGAACATCAGAGAGTTCACAGTTCACGTATTGCTGAAGCCTGGCTTGGAGAATTTTGAGCATTACTTTACTAGCATGTGAGATGAGTGCAATTGTGCGGTAGTTTGAGCATTCTTTTGCATTGCCTTTCTTTGGAATTGGAATGAAAACTGACCTTTTCCAGTCCTATGGCCACTGCTGAGTTTTCCAAATTTGCTGGCATATTGAGTGCAGCACTTTCACAGCATCATCTTTCAGGATTTGAAACAGCTCAACTGGAATTCCATCACCTCCACTAGCTTTGTTCGTAGTGATGCTTTCTAAGGCCCACTTGACTTCACATTCCAAGATGTCGGGCTCTAGATTAGTGATCACATCATCATGATTATCTGGATCGTGAAGATCTTTTTTGTACAGTTCTCAACATTCAGAAAACTAAGATCACGGCATCTGGTCCCGGCACTTCATGGCAAATAGGTTGGGAAACAGTGGAAACAGTGACAGACATATTTTGGGGGGCTCCAAAATCACTGCAGATGGTGACTGCAGCCATAAAATTAAAAGACGCTTGCTCCGTGGAAGAAAAGCTATGACCGACTTAGACAGCATGTTAAAAAGCATAGACATTATTTTGCCAACAAAGGTCTATCTAGGCAAAGTTATGCTTTTTCAATAGTCATGTATGGATGTGAGAGTTGGACTGTAAAGAAAGCTGAGTGCTGAAGAATTGATGCTTTTGAACTGTGGTTTGGAGAAGACTCTTGAGAGTCCCTTGGGCTGCAAGGAGAACAAATCAGTCTATCCTAAAGGAGATCAGTCCTGGGTGTTCTTTGGAAGGACTGATGCTGAAGCTGAAACTCCAATACTTTGGCCAGCTGATGTGAAGAACTGACTCATTTGAAAAGACCCAGATGCTGGGAAAGATTGAAGGCAGGTGGGAAAGGGGATAACAGAGGATGAGATGGTTTGATGGCATCACCAAATCAATGGACAGGAGTTTGAGCAAGCTCTGGGAGTTGGTGATGAACAGGGAAGCCTGGCATGCTGCAGTCCCTGGGGTCGCAAAGAGTCAGAAACTAAGTGACTGAACTGAACTGATCCTGCATCAGTGCTCACGAACCACTCCTCATGCCTTCAGGCAGCACTCAACCAAGAGCCTCCTTTGCAGTGCTGAATTAGCGGAACCCAGGTTCTCCTGCCTCTTGAGAAATCTGTATGCAGGTCAGGAAGCAACAGTTAGAACTGGACATGGAACAACAGACTGGTTCCAAATAGGAAAAGGAGTACATCAAGGCTCTATATTGTCACCCTGCTTATTTAACTTAGATGCAGAGTACATCATGAGAAATGCTGGACTGGAAGAAACGCAAGCTGGAATCAAGATTGCTGGGAGAAATATCAATAACCTCAAATATGCAGATGACACCACCCTTATGGCAGAAAGTGAAGAGAAGCTAAAAAGCCTCTTGATGAAAGTGAAAGAGGAGAGTGAAAAAGTTGGCTTAAAGCTCAACATTCAGAAAACGAAGATCATGGCATCCAGTCCCATCACTTCATGGGAAATAGATGGGGAAACAGTAGAAAGTGTCAGACTTTATTTTTTGGGCTCCAAAATCACTGCAGATGGTGACTGCAGCCATGAAATTAAAAGACGCTTACTCTTTGGGAGAAAAGTTATGACCAACCTATACAGTATATTCAAAAGCAGAGACATTACTTTGTCGACTAAGGTCCGTCTAGTCAAGGCTATGGTTTTTCCAGTGGTCATGTATGGATGTGAGAGTTGGACTGTGAAGAAGGCTGAGCGCCGAAGAATTGATGCTTTTGAACTGTGGTGTTGGCGAAGACTCTTGAGAGTCCCTTGGATTGCAAGGAGATCCAACCAGTCCATTCTGAAGGAGATCAACCCTGGGATTTCTTTGGAAAGAATGATGCTAAAGCTGAAACTCCAGTACTTTGGACATCTCATGTGAAGAGTTGACTCATTGGAAAAGACTCTGATGCTGGGAGGGATTGGGGGCAGGAAGAGAAGGGGACGACAGAGGATGAGATGGCTGGATGGCATCACGGACTCGATGGAAGTGAGTCTGAATGAACTCCGGGAGTTGGTGATGGACAGGCAGGCCTGGCATGCTGCAATTCATGGGGTCGCAAAGGGTCGGACACAACTGAGCGACTGAACTGAACTGAACTGAACTGGTTCTCCCCAGGAGGTTGTAGGTGACAAAACACATCTGAAGGCCACATGATCACCTCTGAGCTGAGGAAGGAAGGCTATGTTTTCCACCTCTTTGAGAAAGGAAGGGGAGGAAGGGAAAATGTTCTCACATTGGCCTAGACAGAGTCTCCTCTTACGTTTCCTCTGAAGAGCCAGGACTCTCGCCCCCACCCCGCATCCCCTCCACAAAAGGGAAAGCAGTGAGTAGAACTGTGAGAGAATCAGATGAACGCCCAGCTTCCTCTCCTCCATAAAGCCTTGGAGACTCTCCTCCCTTGGAGACTCACGCCACCCGTCTTGCATATCTCGGTGGTCCCAGTGGGGCAGGGTGGGGGGAGGATGAGGGTGGAAGAGAATGGATGGGTCTCTGTACACCCCTCCTGGGTACCTGGGAAACTTCAGAGATCTGTGTGGCCTACTGATGGTGACCATGGATCAGCAGTTTCCATCAGACGCACTAACCCCGTGTGACACAGAATAAATATGCAGAGAATTCACAACTTTATTGGAAATACAGAAAATGTGCCCTAAAATAGTGGGACAACGTCTTGGCTCTTGTATTTAACACACTTGACAGGCACTGGGGGAAGTGTGCTTGGTGGTGAGGTATCAGAACTTCAATCTGGTTCAAAGGCACTTTGGAAGAAGCTGTCACGGAGACCATTCAAGAGGAAACAGGGCTACAGAAAGGCCACCGGTGGTAGGGGACCAGGCCAGGCCACGTGAGCACAGCTAGAGTGAATGAAGGGTGGAAGAATCCAGGCCAGAGGAGGTAGAAATGGAGGGGGAAGGGTAGCATGGCAGCAAGGGCGGCATTGGCATCAGCTCCAGAAGGACCCAGACCCAATTCGGTTCCTGAATGAGGATGGCGTTGCAGGGTCCACCCCAGTTGCTGACCACACGATGGGCCGTGAGCAGAGGTGGCGCATCCCTGAACCTCTGACATTTCCTCTACTTGGCCCTTCTATGCTTAAACCACACCTCCAATCAGAGAGAAACGGGGGCTGGGTTAGTACATGGACCAGTTAATGTCAGACAGGAAAAAACGGAGCAGGGAAATCTTGGTGCCTTGAAGATGGGAAACTGCACCAGGAAAAGAAGCTATTTCCTTCTAGTTAAAATTTTTTAGGACATTTACTTAAAGGCCCTCCTATCAGCCCCCACCCCACCCCCAGCAAGTGAGTACCGACAATGTCCCAGGATCTGGACTGGCTTATGGCCTCATCTGTCCTCCCACCTATTTCTGTTCCTGTCACTAACCCCACTCACTGGGCAGGTGCACCTTCATGATGGGGGAAGTTGAGCACACAATAAAGTGGGTGCCTTTTAAAATCATACTGAGAGGAACAGGATCCATTTTGAATGACCCACCTTTGGTGCACAGTAAATAATCAATAGGAGCCAGCTGGATTTGTAAATTAAAGCTGTCCTCAGGGGCCGCTGGGACGGTTATAGAGACAGAGCTGGTGTTGCCAGTGAGGTTTGGTCGTGGGGGCCCAGGGACTCTGGCTCGTCTGCTGACACCAGTGGAGTTGAAGCCCTGGACACTGCCTTAGTACTAGACTGCAGATCAAGAGGTTTAGACTGCTGCTGCTGCTGCTTAGTGGCTTCGGTCCTGTCCAACTCTGGGCGACCCTATGGACTGCAGCCTGCCAGGCTCCTCTGTCCATGGTATTTTCCAAGCAAGAATACTCAAGCAGGTTGCCATTTCCTACTCCAGGAGATATTCCAGACATAGGGATCAAACCCACATCTCTTGCATCTCCTGCATTGCTCTACCAAACACATAAAAACAACAGCAGTAAGATCGGGCACTTGGAACTTTAAGCTATCCCCCTCTCCATCAGCCTCAGCTAAACTAAACACACATTAGTTGCTCATATGTTATGTTCTGAGGTGAATTATTCCCTTACCCAAATGACTGAATACTTGTAAATTCAGTCCTTGCAGAAAGAGCTGGTGCCTGGCTTTAAATATTTTAAATAATTTAGTATACTTGGATCCCCTTGTGTGCTTAGTCACTGAGTTGTGTCCAACTCTTTGTGACCCCATGGACTGTAGCCCACCAGGCTCCTCTGTCCATGGGGATTATCCAGGCAAGAATACTGGAGTGGGTTGCCATGCCCTCCTCCAGGGGTGGACCCCCTTATAACCCTGAAAGGGTGCACCCAAAATCTCACATGCACCAGGAGCCAGGGCAGAAGCAGTGATTTGAAAGGAGCCTTAAGTAGACCTATTTGTTGATCTGGAGAATCTCCTCAAAAGGCAGGAAACAACTACAGCTCACCCTGCAGACAAAGACGCTGGCAGCAGCCATTTTAGGGTGCTTGTTCTATCATGAGGACTCTGCTGCTGGCAAGTGCCATTTCAGAATCCTCCCTCTAACTTATTAGTACCCAGCCCTGCCCACCAGTCTACTGGCACCAGTCCCGGCACACCCCAAGCCAAGCAGCTAGCCAACCTGGGACACAGCCTCACTCACCAACAAGTCAGTTGCCATAGGAGCTTCTGAGTCCCCAGTCCCCCAAGAACCACACTTGCCCACCAGAGGTCCCAGGACCCAGCCCCAAACACCAGTGGGCCAGCAGCCTATGCACTAGGCAATGCCTGGTAACCAACAGACCAGGGGTTCACCCATGGTAGTCAGCACACCACAATAGAAGGGCTCATGCAGCCCATATAGAAAGCACTCCTGGAGCATACAGCTCTGATGACCAGAGGAAGTGACACAGTATATTTAATGTGTTCAAAGGAGAAAAACCTACAACAAAGAATACTCTACCTGGAAAAGCTATCAGTCAGAGTTGAAGAAGACTTTTAGAGACAAGCAAAAGCTAAGTGTTCAACACAAAACATGCTTTACAAGAAATGTTAAAGGAACTTCTCTAAGCAAAAAAGAAAAGGCTATTAACACAAATAAGAAAAGAATAAAAAGCAAAGTTATAAGATTTTGCACAGAAAGAGAAGCCATAAAGAAGCCATAGGTTTACAAACTGGAAGAAAATATTTACTAAGGATGCAATCGACATGAGCTGAATTTTTAAAATATGCAAATAGCTCATACAAATCAATAACAACAACAACAACAAAAAGCAACCCAATCAAAAAATGAGAAGATCTAAATAGACATTTCTCTAAAGAAGATGTGTGTGTTTGTGTGTGTGTGCATATGTGTGCTCAGTTGTGTCTGACTCTTTGTGAATGTATGGGCTGTAGCCCATCAGGCTTCTCTGTCCATGGAATTTCCCAGCCAAGAATCCATGGGGTCACAAACAGTCGGACACGACTGAGCGTGTGCATGCATGCACGCACACACACACACACACACACACACACATGTCTTCTTTGGAGAAATGTCTATTTAGGTCTTCTGCCCATGTTTTTGATTAGGTTGGGTTTTTATTGTTGCTGTTGTTGTTAATTTGTATGAGGTATTTGGGAAATTAAACCCAGACATTTCTTCAAAGAAGACATGTAGATGGCCAACAGGCCCATGAAAAGATTCTCAACACTGCTCATCCCACATCTGGACATATATCTAGAAAAGAGCAAAATTCTAATTAGAAAAGATACACGTACACCAATGTTCATAGCGGCACTGTTTACAATAGCTAAAACATGGAAGCAACCTTAGGGTCCATCAACAGATGAATGGATAAAGATGTGGTGTGTATATACAATGCAATATTACTCAGCCATAAAAAGAATGGAATTCTGCTATTTGTAACCATGTAGATGGACCAGGAGAGTATTACACTAAGTGAATTAATTCTGACAAAGACAAACTTTATATGATATCAGTTATATGTGGAAACAAACAATTAGTACAAATGAACTTTTTTACAAAGCAGAAACAGATACACAGATGTAGATAACAAATTTATGGTTACCGAAGAGGGGGAATAAATTGGGAGTATGGGATTAACAGATGCACACTACCATATATAAAATAGATAAACAACAGGATTTACTGTATAGCACAGGGAAGTTTATTCAATATCTTATAATAAACTATAATGGAAAGAATCTGAAAAAGAATACATATACATACATATGTTTATGTAAGTATAACCAAATACACTGCTATCTATATAAACCTCATGGTAATCACAAACCAAACATCTATAATAGACACACATACAACAAAAGAGAAAGGAATCCAAACATAACACTAAAGAAAGCCATCAAATCACAAAAGAAGAGAGCAAAGAAGAAGGAAAAAAAAAAAAGAAAAGAAAAGAATTAACAAAATGGCAGTAAACATACACCTACCAGTAATTACCTTTAATATAAATGGAATAAATGCTTCAGTTAAAAGAAACAGAGTGGCTGACTATACACAGAAACAAAACCCGCATACATGTTGCCTACAGGAATCTCCCTTCAGATCTAAAGACTCAGAAGGTGAGAGGAAAGAAAAAGGTATTCCATGCAAACGTAAATCGAAAGAAAGCTGGGGTAGCAACACTTGCATCAGATAAACTAGTCTTTAAAACAGAGGCCATAACAAGAGACAAAGAAAGACATTACATAATGAACATGGAATCAACTCAAGAAGATGTAACAACTGTAAATATATAGGCAGCCAACATAAGAGCACCTAAAATACATATAATACATACGAACAAACATGAAGGAGAAACTGACAGTAAGCATCATATTCAGGACTTCGACACCCAACTTACATCAATGGACAGATCATCCAGACAGAAAATCAATAAGGAAACACTGACCTCAAATGACATATTAGACTTAATGGACTGACAGAGCATTCTATCCAAAAGCAGCAGAATACACATTCCCAAGTACACATGGAATATTCTCCACAAAAACAAGTCTCAATACACTTAAGAAAATTGAAATCATACCAAGCATCTTTTCCAACTACAATGCTGTAAGACTAGAAATCAACTACAAGAAAAAAAAAAAAAACTTCAAAAAACCACAAACACGTGGAGGCTAAACCAAATACTACTGAACAACCAATGAGTCATTGAAGAAATCAAAGCTGAAATAAATACCTGGAGACAGTGAAAATGAAAACACAATAATCCAAAATCTATGGGATTCACTAAAAGCAGTTTTCAGAGGAAAGTCTGTAGTGATTCAAGCTTACCTCAGGAAAAAGAAAAATCTCACATAAGCAACCTAACCACACACCTAAAGGAATTAGAGAAAGGAGAACAAACAAAACCCTAAGTTAGTACAAGGGAAGAAATCATAAAGATCAGAGAAGAAATAAATGAAATAGATTCTAAAATATATAAAATAGCAATGCAAATAAGAGTTGATTCTTTGAAAAGGTAAATAAAATAGATAAAACCTTTAGCCAGACTCATTGAGAAAAAGAGGGTCCAAATCAATAAAACCAGAAATGAAAAAGTTACAATAAAAACCACAGAAATACAAAGGATCATAAGAGATGACCATGAACAATTAGACATCAATAAAATGGATAACCTAGAAAAAATTAACAAACTCCTAGAAATGTACAATCTTCCAAGACTGAAGCAAGAAGAAACAGAAAATTTGAACAGACCAATGACTAGTAATGAAACTGAAATGGAAAATTTTAAAGGATATATTTTACAGGAGCAGGAATATAGTCAATATTTTATAATAACTTTAAATGGAGAATAATCTGTAAAAGCTTTGAATCAGTATGTTGCACATCTGAAACTAATAGAATATTTGAAATCACCTACACCTCAATAAAAACAGACATCACTAATTATGAGAGAAATGCAAACCAAAACTACAATGAGATATCGCCTCACACAGTCAGAATGGCTATCAAGAAAAAGACTACAAATAACAAATGTTGGTGAGCATGTGGAGAAAAGAGAACACTTGCACACTGTTAGTGGGAATGTAAATTTGTGTAGCCACTGAGGAAAACAGTATGGAGGTTTCTCAAAAAATTAAAAACAGAACTACCGTATGACCCCAAATTTTCAATCCTGGGCATATATCCGGAAAAAAAAAACCCACTAACTCAAAAAGATGCACACACCCCAATGTTCAAACCAGCATTATTCACAATAGCCAAGATATGGAAGAAACATAAGTGTCCATCAACATAGAAACAGATAAAGAAGATATGGTATATATACGCAATAAAATACTGCTGCTGCTGCTGCTCCTGCTGCTAAGTTGCTTCAGTCGTGTCCGACTCTGTGCGACCCCATAGACAGCTGCCCACCAGGCTCCACTGTCCCTGGATTCTCCAGGCAAGAACACTGGAGTGGGTTGCCATTCCTTTCTCCAATGCATGAAAGTGAAAAGTGAAATTGAAGTCATTCAGTCGTCTCCGACTCTTCGCGACCCCATAGACTGCAGCCCACCAGGCTCCTCCGTCCATGGAATTTTCCAGGCAAGAGTACTGGAGTGGGTTGCCATTGCCTTCTCTGACAGAGAGGAACATGGAACCATATATTACCATATGTAAAATAGATAGCCATTGGGAATTTGCTGTATGACTCAGGGAACTCAAGCAAGGGCATTGTAACAAACTAAAGGGGTGGAATGGGGAGGGACGTGGGAGGGAGATTCAAGAGGGAGGGACATATGTACACCTATGGCTGATTCATGTTGATGTTGGCAGAAAACCAACAGAATACTGTAAAGCAATTATCCTTCAATGAAAAATA
The DNA here is from genome assembly GCF_001704415.2 of Capra hircus. Classification (NCBI taxonomy): domain Eukaryota; kingdom Metazoa; phylum Chordata; class Mammalia; order Artiodactyla; family Bovidae; genus Capra; species Capra hircus. Next base: position 13,459,672 of record NW_017189517.1, on the reverse strand, counting down.
AATAAATAAATACCTGAGTGGCCATCCAACCTGCAAGAAGCTGCAGCAGAAGCCTCAGAAGAAGTTTATGAGTCCCTGTTCCCCAGGGGTTTTCAGAAGGAAAGTTTGAGTGCAGCTATGGCAACGGCTGAGCTACTTCAAATCCTGAAGATGATGCTATGAAAGTGCTGCATTCAATGCGCCAGCAAATTTGAAAATCTCAGCAGTGGCCACAGGATAGGAACAGGTCAGTTTTCATTCCAATCTCAAAGAAAGGCAACGCAAAAGAATGTTCCAACTACCACTCAATTGCACTCATCTCACATGCTAGCAATGTATTTCTCAAAATCCCCCGAGTTAGGCTTCAACAGTATATGAACTGAGAACCTCCAGATGTTCAAGCTGGATTTAGAAAAGGCAGAGGAACTAGAGATCAAATTGCCGACATCCATGGGATCATAGAAAAAGCAAGAGGATTCCAGACAAACATCTACTTCTGCTTTATTGGCTATGCCAAAGCCTTTGACTGTGTGGATCACATCAAACTGTGGGAAATTCTTCAAGAGATGGGAATATCAGACCACCTTACCTGCCTCCTGAGACATCTGTAGGCAGATCAAGAAGCAACAGTTAGACCCAGACATGGAACAATGAACTGGTTCCAAATTGGGAAAGGAGTAGATTGTCACCCTGTTTATTTCACTTCTATGCAGCGTACATCATGCAAAATGGGAGCTGGATGAAACACACGCTGGAATCAAGATTGCCAGGATAAATATCAGTAACCTCAGATATGCAGGTGATACCACCCCTATGGCTGAAAGTGAAGAGGAACTAAAGAGCCTCTTGATGAAAATGAAAGAGAAGAGTGAAAAAGCTGGCTTAAAACTCAACACTCAAAAAAGGAAGACCATGCCATCACTTCATGGCAAATAGATGGGGAAACAATGGAAACAGTAACAGACTTATCTTTTAGGGCTCCAAAATCACTGCAGATGGTGACTGCAGCCATGAAATTAAAAGACGCTTGGTCCTTGGAAGAAAAGCTATGACAAGCCTAGACGCATATTAAAAAGCAGAGATATTACTTTGCTGGCAAAGGCCCATCTAGTCAAAGCTGTGGTTTTTCCAGTAGTCATATGTGGATGTGAGAGTTGGCCTGTAAAGAAAGCTGAGCACCGAAGAATTGATGCTTCTGAACTGTGGTGTTGGAGAAGACTCTTGAGAATCCCTTGGATAGCAAACAGGTCAAACCAGTCAATCTTAAAGGAAATCAGTCCTGAATATTCATTGGAAGGACTGATACTGAAGCTGAAGCTCCAATACTTTGGCCACCTGATGGGAAGAACTGACTCATTGGAAAAGACCCTGATGCTGGGAAAGATTGAAGCCAGGAGGAGAAGGGGACATCACTGACTTGATGGACATGAATTTGAGCAAGCCTCAGGAGATGGTGATGGACAGGGAAGCCTGGTTTACTGCAGTCCATGTATTGCAAACAAGTCTGACAGGACTGAGCAATTGAACAGAACTGATGGCAACAACAATATCAACCAATGGGAAGTAAAAACTCCTCTGCTTCAGTTCATTCAAGGAGGGGAAATTGGAGACAGCTGAGGAAGGAGGTGTCATCAGTTACAGAAACTTACCTGACCTCAAGTAACAGGAAGAGTCTATAGTTGCCTTAGTTTCCTCCCAGCAAGAGGTTATTCGCAGGGTTGTGCCACAAGGAATTACCATGATAAATGTATCTACTGTATTCTTATGTGCCAGTCACTGGGTTAAGGTCTCAGTATTTAGCTAGACGTTTACTTCTCAAAGCACATTAGTACCTTCACATTAAAATTGCAAAAAAGAGAGAGAGAGAGAGCATTTGCTTTGCCAAGACAAACCCTGACCGTCCATGCTCTTAGTTGGTTGTTCTAAATTCTGAGATCAGGGCCTCTGGCTGTGCTTGATGGTTTATTTTAGA